>NC_133781.1:802668-854287 GCF_003597395.2 Chelonoidis abingdonii | reverse complement strand
CTGCACTGCACTGATTCCCTGGCTGTGCGCCGCCGTTTCCCGTCAAGCTTTGAAATTCTTCAATATTTCTTACAAATTTCCGTCTTTCAATGGATTCCTGTCAGCACTGAATCGAGCACACGCTCTCCCATACCAGCCGATCAGATCGCAGTCTACAGTCATGGCAGTCCATGGCCGGTGCTGCTTTTTCGATCTCGCAGGAGACGGCACATTGGTTACCTGTGCTGGATGAGCTCGGCGTAGAATCACCTGGCATGACTAAGAGCTCCACGCGCGGCCTAAACGCATGAAACTTGAACTCAAAGCTTCGCGGGGGCTTTGTCTCGATGTATCCTGGCCGCGCCTGCTCGTATGCTTCTCGAGTGCTGGACCATGCGGTCAGTAGGTGACTACGTGGGATGCCTCCCGGAGGCCAACTAACGCGATCTTCCGTCCATCACTCACCTTAATTCGAAGCTAGTTATACGATTTCAGGGTTAGCTCCCTCGTTTGCAAGGAGGACAGAAATTGATTTAAAGCGCCTTAAATCGCTCGATTTACAGAGCAGTTTAGTGTGGACGGGTGCAGCGTTAAATCGATTTAACGCTGTTTAAATCGATTTAACGGCGTAGTGTAGACCAGGCCTAGAAGGCACCAGTATAAACGGTGAAGAAAGAGCTTTGTGGAGCAATGCGCATCTATGCTACGTAATGAGCTGGAAAAATCTTTAGAAACCAAAGTGAGGAATATGCAAGTGAGCAAGGCATAAATTAAGATATTGGGGATCCCTGTAGGCACGTTAATTAGGGAATTAGAAGCAGACAACCAAGCCATTCCTAGGACACCAACATTACCTAAAGTCAGGAAAAGTTTATCATGCTGGAACAAGGAATGTGAAATGGTAGCAGAGGGTAAGGGATGAGAAATGGGCTGTTATACTGAATGATGACCAAAGGGAACACAAGAGCATTAAGGATGGAAAGAGGCAGCTAATAGCACATCCATTAGAGATAACTCTAGAAGAGAGGAGAGGGTAAGAACAGAGCAATAGACCGTCATGCTGCGTAATCGACACTAAGGCAGCAGATTGGAAGAAATGAGGAAGGGTCAGGAATATTGACCAATAGATTTCAGAACAGGATAAAGTAATGTGGAAAGGTCAGTGATGCTGCAAGATGTCCACTAGAGGGCAGCATATTCTAAACCGGAGAAATGGGCAGCTATTTTCTGAAATACCCACTAGATGGCAGCAGATACAAGATTATTATTAATGATTATTTATTATATTTATTAAAACAGGCCACCACCTTGGACAGGTATCTCGGAAAAATTTAAATTAGTGTTTGTTATGTGTAGTATTTTCCCCCATGGGATTTTTCTTTCATTTTATAAGGAATCAAGAAGTCATATTGGGCAATGTTTGCAAAAAAAGCTTTGGAGACATAAAATTAGTCAGCTGGGAGATAGGTTAAAAGACCATCACCATAAAAATGAAAAACGCCTAAAAGGGGTCATGAATTTTGTTTTCCCAATCAATTTTGCACTCATGCTAATAATAAATAAATATAAAGTGTTTGTCGCCCAAAGGATGAAACAAACCTATTTGAACCTATTTTATTTGGGTTCATATGAGAAATTTTTTTTTAACCAAAAAGAACATTGTGCTTGTATACCAGCTTCTGGAAGGCAGGTGTGTGGAGAACAGTGTAATGCAGAAACGGAATGGATCTATAGACAATATCAAAAGAACTTAAGCAGCTGTGTGTGGGGAGGAGGGCGCAGGGGAAATGGGGCGGGGGACTGCCGTCTCGTGGATGGAGCTTAACCTTGTCAAATGTGCCCTCTTATGTTAGTGTCTAATTCAAGTATTCCAGAAGGCAGATACTGGCCTGTGCTTTGAGCAGGATGACCCCAGTTTCACCTATTCTGTTTCCCTAGGAACATAGGAATTGCCAGACTGGATCAGACACATGGTCCATCTAATCCAATATTCCGACAGTGGCCAGACCCAGATGTTTAAGAGGAAGGTGTAAGAACGCCACAAGAGGCAGAGGTGGGATAATCTGCCCCTCTTATTGCTCTCATCTGGATCTCTAATACTTAGAGATTGGCTCAAGCCCTGAAGCATGAAGTTTTTCACACCTCAGATATTTCCATCTAGGACGTGAGTTCAAATACATTGTCCTGTGCCCTAGCTCTTCAGTCACTAAGACCAGGGACAGGGGAGACTAGTTAGGCAGCCTCCAAATGTCCAGGTTCCATTCTGTAACCAGGGAGGGGCTCAAAAAGAACTGAATATTAAAAAGGCCACATTTATGGGAAACCCTTTCCAAGCTGTTATCTCAACAATCTCTCTGGCACTTTTACAGGTACAAATTTGAGAACTCAGTGATGTTTGGGATGAACACTGGCCAAAGCAAAGATCAGAAAACCTAAGAAGTTTACCTTAAAACAGTGTTTCCCCCAAAAGTGGGCACTGTGCATCACCCCGGTAAACTGAGAATCCTGGAGATTTCCTTTCCCATTTCAAATGATTTATTTTCTGTTCTTTTGGGAGAGGCAGGAATCTCTCAGAAATGAGAATCCAACACACAAAATGGTCAGGCAACCCACAGGGCACATCCCATGAATGACACTGGACTATAGAGAAGCTATTGCAACAGGTATTAGGATACAGACCAGAGGCCTGTTGCATGAAAAATATGTGAAGTTAGTTCATGATGCAACTGCATTAGATAGAATCAGAGTTACACTTGTCAGAGAGGTCATATAGAGAAGTACCCTGCCTTGCCCAGCTCCCAGTCAATGGTGATGGCCCAGCTTTCACCCTTAGGGTCCTGGACTGAAAGTATTTTGTGGGAGTCCTGCTAGTCCTGCTCCTGACGTATGAGCTGAGATCCCTAAAAGAAGGATTCCGGCATGTTGTCTGTGGTCACCTCTGCTCCAGGACTGGTGTATATAGTATAAAAACAAACATGTTACTCTAAGAAACTAGCCAGACTACATATCACTGTTTTTCCAATGGGAAATCAATCTGCAAGACCCTGAATTCTGCTACTGCTCAGCAGAAGGGTGAGAATATTGTTAAATAAACTAACATTAGTGTAAGCAGAGTCAGGATGAGCTGTACCCTAACATCTGGTGGTGAAGTATGGGAAGTGTGGAAAGAATGTCTGGAATGCGAAATCTCAAATATTTGCATAGGCACGCCTACCCCATCCCAGACTGCCGAGCTGTGGGACTGCTTTGTGACAGAAATGACTCAACCTCAGTTGGGTGGTACTTGCTAGACAAGGGACATGGGTTCCAAAACCCTGTGAATAGAGAGAGGTTGGGGACAGGTATTTGTGCCTGGTGGTGCAGGCTCCTTGTGGAGCTAGAAGCACCAGTTGCACCCCCTCCTCTCTCCACTGTGGAATGTCAGAGTTGATTTTTTATTCCCTTAAGACTCTAGATACAGGTTGCTGAGCTGAACTCACTTTGGGCTAATGGTGCACTAGCACTGGGCTCCCCTACTATGTGCTGAGATCACTAAGAGCTGAAATCACAAAAGAGCTGAAATTACTGAGCTGGGAGCACTGAGTACTGTGCTAACTAGTGGGGGAGCCTGAAGCTATACTGTGGAACAGAGCAGCTGGCGGAGTGGAGCAGTTTATGAGGATGGCTGGAGCGGACCACAGGACAGCTGGTGGAGTGGAGCGGCTGGCAGAGCGGAGTAGCTGTGGGGCGTGTGGAGCAGCCCACAGAGCGAGCGGAGCCGAGCAGTTTGCTGGGACAACTGGAGCAGCTCACGAGGCAGCTGGTGGAGCGGAGCAGTTTGTGAGGACGGCCGGAGGAGCAGAGTGGAGCGGCTGGTAAGGCGGAGCAGTTCGTGGAGAAGGCGGAAGCAGAACCCACGGAGAGGCAGGGCAGTTGGCCCTGGACCACGTAAGGTGCCCCTTTCACCCAGGCTGGGGGGAGGGACCTCTACAGATAGACTCTTGAATTCTGGGGTGGCATTGACCAGAGACTTTTGGGTTGTTGGACTTTGGAGTGATTGGACTTAAGACCCTAAGGGGGAAAGGACATTGCCAAATGTACTTGGGGGGGTGGTTATGGTTTGTGTTATAACTCTGTTTGTGGTGTTTCTCCAATGGGATGCCGCATTGATTCCTTCCTTTATTAAAAAGATTTCTCTACACTCAGACTCCGTGCTTGCGAGAGGGGAAGTATTGCCTCTTAGAGGCGCCCAGGAGGGTATGGTATGTAAGTGTCCCAGGTCACTGGGTGGGGGCTCGAGCCGGTTATGCCTTGTGTTATTGAAACGGAACCCCTGGATACTGAACCTGGCCCTTGTTGCTGCCAACTCAGAGGGGCAGAAGGGTTACATTAGTAATTACTGATAACATCAAAGTTTGTTGGGAAAAATATTTCCACTGGGGGTGTATAGGCTGTTCGGCCGGGGCTCATCCCCCTCCGGGATGGCGGGGAGCCAGACGACCTCGCTACTTTGGTTGGGTGTGTCAGGGAATTAGCTTGACTGTGCGGCAAACAGTCAGCAGCTCTGGCCCTCTGGCGGGGGATGAGCAAACAGTTCAATAGTAGCAAGCCTTGGCCCTAGATCAGGGCGGGCAACAACCAGGCAGTAGCTCAGGCCCTCAGGACCCAGTCCCCAGGTTTAAAGTCACGGCTCTGCGTGTCTCGGCTATAGGTTCGTGCTAGCCTCCTGGGCGGCCCTTAAGTTTTCCCGGGCGAGCTCCCCGGCCTGAGTGAGGCGTTCCTGGAGCTGGAGGACATACTTAAAGAGGCCTTGGGTTGGTGACAGAGCTTGTTCCCAGTTTTGTGTATAAGATCGAGCAATGCCCGTGGGCGGCAGCCATACAACTCAAAAGGGGAAAACTTTATAGAGGCCTGGGGCACCTCCCGGATCACTAGAAGCAAAGGCGAGAGTAACTGGTCCCACCGGCGTAGTTCTTCTGGGGGGAATTTGTGCAAAAATTCTTTTAGAGTACGGTTTAACCGTTCAACCCAACTATCAGTTTGTCGATGGTAGATAGTGGTGCGCAACTGCTTGATCCCCAGGAACCTACACACCTGCCACAGCAGTTGGGAGGTAAAGTTGGTGCCCTGGTGCATGAGAATCCCCTGGGGCCTACACGAGCAAAGACCTTCATGAGCTCGCCCGCAATGGTTCGGGCGGTAATGCTCCGCAGCGGTACTGCCTCTGGAAAACAAGTAGCATAATCTATTAGGACCAAGACATACTGAAACCTCGCAGTGCTTTTCAGGAAGAGCCCCACCAGGTCCATGGCCATTTATTCAAAGGGTGTTTCGACTATGGGCATGGGGCTAATGGGGTGTCAACGGGGGGTGCGGCTAGCTGGCACTCTGGGCAGAAGTTACAATAGTTTCTTACTTCCTCATGCACGTCGGGCCAGAAGAAGCGTGTCATTATCCAGCTAGAGTCTTCTCATGGCCCAAGTGGCTAGCAGCAGGGATGTCGTGGGCGAGTTTCATTACTGCTCGCCAATGACATTAAGGCACGAGTAGTTGGCTCTGGGGTTCTCCAGTGCACGGGACCTGTTCTACCCAACAGAGCCGATCCTGTCGCAGTTCAAAATGTGGCCACTGCTTCGCCCGGTGCAGGTCAATTATGGCCCCATCGACTGGGGTTAGTTGCTCATAAGTGTGACTGAGGGTGGGATCTGCCCTTGGGTCATGACAAAAGTCAGTATGAAGAAGGGGTTCAGCAGAAGATTCTGGAGGGGAGTCCTTGGGCTCCTCTTCCTGTCTGTTGGGGTCTGGCACCTCCTCCCTCTCTGATTTGGTGTCAGGGAGGCTCCCTTCCAGTACTGGGGTAGTTGCGGGCCTCTCATTGGTATTGGAGTGGAGGACTTCCAGGAGGTCTGGCCAGTTCCGCCCCAGGATCACTGGGCAGGCAAGCCGAGGAGCCAGGCCAACCATCAATCACGTGACCCCATGCACGGTCAGTCGGACTTGGACACTGGGGTAGGGCTGTATGTCGCTGTGGATGCATTGTAGACAGATCATGCCCAGGCATGGGTCAGTCTGGAGGCCGAGCCTTTGGTGAACCAGTGTTTGGCTGCAGCCTGAGTTAATTATGGCCTAGGTTGGGTGATCCCTGACAACCACTGGCACTGTAATCTTGGCGGCTTGTGAGCGATGGGCATGGGCTTCTCCTGTGCAAACCTGGCCGAACTGCAATCCATCTCAGTACAGTCTCATTGTAAATGGCCATATTTCCCAGAGGAAAAACAGGGTCCAATATCCAAGCGCCCAGGCTGGGAGAATGTTCCCACCTGGCCCCAGGGAAGGCTTCGGTTGGTCCCTCAGGCATCTGGTCGAGGTGCCGGAGCATGTCGAACTGGGACTTTGGCAGGTCAGGTTCGGGACTCCGGGCCCCGTGACGAATTTCGTGGTTCGCTGCAGTTGGCTCCTCTTTTCTCTGGGTTTGGGCGCTCCAATTCTGGCAGGGCAGCTTGAGTGATCGGTCCCACTGGTGCCTCAATGACGAGAAAATCTTCCATGAGTGTGATGACAACCATTAAGGTTGTAGGCTGAAGGTGGAGGACCCAGGGCCTCCCTCGCGATGGGAGTATATGGATGAATTGCTCCAGAATAATTTGTTCAACGAGCTAATCCAGGGTTTGCCTTTCGGGCTGTAGCCACCGATTGCAGGCTTCCCTCAACTCTTGGGCTACCATCTGGGGTTGGGCCCCCATAGGGTAGACCAAGCTTCAGAACCTCTGTCGGAAGGTCTCTGGGTTAACGTCCAAGACATCTAAGATTGCTGCCTTTACCCGGGTGTAGTCTCAAGTCGCGTCTGTGGACAGGCCCCAATATACAGTTTGGGCGGTTTTGGTCAAATATGGGGCCAAAATTGTAGCCCAGTGGTCTTGGGCTCAGCCTGTGACTAACGCCACCCTTTCAAAAGTTACCAGAAAAGCTTCTGGGTTGGCGTTGGGGCCATCTTTGTCAACCAGATAGGAGAGGCTAGGCTGGGGGACCCAGTGGCACACACAGGCTGGGGCTCTGCAGGATGGCGCAACAAGGTCGCCAACTGCTGCTGGTGGTCCCGGTTCTGACGTCTCAGCTCCAAAATCAACTGTTGCTATTGGGTCCCGACCAATCCTGGACCAGCTGCTGCTGCTGTTGTTGGCTTTTGGCTAAGAACTTAATAAGCTTGTCCATATCCATGGTTGCCCGGGCACGCTCCACCACAGATCCCTTCTCACAAGGATCGTGAAATCAATGCCCATATTCTCCACCATGTGTAGGCTGTTCGGCCGGGACTCGTCCCCCTCCAGGGTGGCGGGGAGCCAGATCACCTCGCTACTTTGGTCAAGTGTGCCAGTCAGCAGCTCCAGCCCTCTGGGGCCGGGGGCGGAGCAAACAGTTCAATAGTAGCAAGCCCGGACCCTGGATCAGGGTGGGCAACAGTCAGTAGCTCAGGCCCTCAGGCAGGGCTGAGCAGACAGGTTCAAATGCAAACCCCAGGCTCCTGGCTCATAGCAGCCTGGGAGAGGCAGAGACTACCATCAGCAAGGTGAGTGGCAGAGGGGATGCAGGCCCATCCACTCCACAGCGTCCCAGCTCAGGGCCCTAGCAGTGGCAGAAGACTGGCTGCTGTGTCAGTGGGGATCCTGACCGCAGCACACTGACATTGGCTCTGGCAGTGTTGCAGCCAGACTTGGGTTAGCTGCCTCTGGGCTACTTCTTACGTCCCCCTCTAGACGTACCAGGGTCCGGACGGCATCCTTCATGGGTCACACACCATGGGCTTTTTGGGGTAGCTGGCAAGAGGTAGGCCTGGCAGTTCCTCAGGGTAACAGGTGAGCTGTAGGCTTGGCAGCATCTCTGGGCTTGGGCTATCATCAGGCATTAGCTGGTCTGGCCAGTCCTTATGTCAGCCACTGATCGTCATGGTCTCTCCATAGGGAGCTACGCCACAAGAGTCTTGTCACTTTGGTGGCTGAGTTCCAAGTGAGCTCTGGGGTTGGCCTTTTATACATCCTGTCCTGCACCCTGACCTCTGAGGGGCAGGTGCAGGATTTGCTGATTCCGCTCACTTTGGTGTCGTGAGAGGCTCGTCCCCCTCTGGGGTGGCGGGGAGCCAGACCGCCTAACTACAGAGTGTAAGTGGGAGAGAGAGATTCTTTCATCCAAATCCTTCAATTGCAAACTATGGATTAAATTTACTTTACATTCACTTTCCTGTGTGTCTGTTAAACTGTGGCTTCAGCACCCAATCTGTCAGGTTTGAGTCATCTTAGCCATTTTTTCTTATGCAATTGTTCCACTCAAGGCAATGGGACAATTGACATGAGTAAAGATTGCTGAGTAGTTTCATGCTCTGCATGGCCATGCACTCCAGGGGCGCTACATTACATTTCAGCCATGCAGAGCAATAACCTCATACAGCTGGTAGAAGAAAGGCGATTCCTCTGGGTGTGGGAGGTTGGTTGCATGAGGACAGTTGTACTGTACCCACAGAAAACACAGGGCTAACTCCCCAGGCTCAACCTCTTCAGAGGTGGAATCAAGGGAGATGCAGCCTTCCATGAAGAAGGCTACAAATATGAGGACTCTGCACTTTGTAAGTGAAGGGGGAAGAGCATGTTGTAAGATAGATCGCAGCAGCCGCGCGTCCATTTAGGTAGATGCAGGTGTCTTTGCTGAGAAGATCCAGTTTCTATCAAATGATGAGACCCAATTACCTCACTGGCAGAAACCGAGTCGTGGCCATCAAACCCTGAGAAATAAGAAGTCATCACTCGAAGCTCGAGCTGTCCTGTGGTTACAGGTGAGCACCCTCTTCCTGCCTGCGTTTCTACATCACCTTCCAAACAGGGGCATGAATGTGCTTTATGAATATTGTCTGCAGTGTAGTTGTAACTGTGTTGCTCCCAGGATATTAGAGAGACAAGGTGGGTGAGGTGATATCTTTTACTGGACCAAGTTCCGCTGAAGAGAGAGACAAGTTCTCTAACTTTCAAAAGCTTGTCCCTCTCACCAGCAGAAGTCGGTCCAATAAAAGATATTACCTCACCCATCTTGTCTCTATCAATGCTAGCAGTTTTAGCCTCTCCTTCCCACAGCAGTGCCAGTCGGTGTTAATAGCACTATTTAACAATGGGGAAATTGAAATATATGTCTTGTGAAAGGTTCTCAGCTAAGGATCTGGCTCAGGATAACTAGGGTGAAGCCTGGAATAGAATAATAGAAATCAAAACTACGTAAAGTTGATAGAAAGGAAAATTAAAATGGGTTATTAAGTGGGTAAAGTGTAAAAACGAAATTAAGAGGATGAGAAGAAATTTGAAGAAAATAAATAACAAAAACTGTGTCACTATATCTGAGTCAGGCAGGTTGCAAGAGAATCCATGAGTCAGCCGAACCCAGGGAATAAACAAGATATAGACATCGCTTAGGTGCTATGGTTGAGATTTTGAAGCCACCTAGGAATTGAGCGTCCTAATCTCCTATTAGAATTTATGTCACAATCGTATAGACAGTTTGACAACCTCCTCTCAAATGATTTATTTGTATCGATCATCACCAAAAAGCATTATGAAGTAATTTGCACCAGGTCAACTTTTTTTTCAGGGAACAGCCTGTCAGAGGCTGAAATATCAAAAGTGCAGATTCTTGAACTAACTGGAATTTGGGGTTTCTCTGTATTGCTCTAGGAGAATGTAGTAACATAGGAATTGCCAGATTAGATCATACCCAAGGGCCATCCTGTCCAGGATCGCTCTCCGAGAGCAGGCAGGACTAGATGTTTCAGAGGCAAATGTAAGAACACTGCAATAGCAGTTCTGGGATAATCTCCCCTCACATGTGTCGTGTTGGTCTATAATAGTTAGTTTTGGAATGGATATTAAACCTCATGGTTTGGGGCTTAAGGCAATCTCTATTGGTGCCATTATTATGATAACTCTGGATATTTATATGACTATCAGGAACATCCAGTGTCTTCTGGAATCTAGTTAAGTCTTTCATATCTATGACTTCCTGTGGCAGTGAGTGTGATGCTGTCAATGGGGATGCAAGAGTGTGAGTGCCAAACTCAGGACAGACAGTTACAAACCAGGGCACAAAGCCCTCATTGGTTGTCAGGTCAAAACTTAGATTTCACCAACCAACCTGCACTGAGTGCAAACTCCTCAGGCACTTTAACAGCCTTGACAGAGTCCCCCCAGAAATTCCCTTGGACTGTGCCGCTCTGTCCTGCCACCCAGGTGAGCGTATCTCTGTTACACGGCCTCCCTTACCAAGATCACAGCAATATTCAGGTTACTCCTGACTTCCCCAGGTCAATTGCACTTAAGGTCTCACACCAAAGACGACGCTTGGAGCCAATCCTATAGTTAACTACTGTATAGGAAGTTTTATTAAAACAGGAAAATGAAATTGAGAGTTATTTACAAGGTTAAAGCAAGCAAACAGACCATGAATGAGTCACAGTCTCAGGTTTCAAAAGGTAATACAGGCTTCTCTCAGCAGCAAAGCTGTATTTGATCTTTTTTAGGACTAACCCAGGCTAAGCAGCTGGGGATCTCTTGCTAATGTCTAGAAACACCCTGCCCCAAGCATCCAGTCAGGACAGAGATCCCTAGTTCCTTTTGTTTGGGGTTTTTCTCCCCCTCCTGCCATCTGCTCTGAACTGCAAACTCAATCCACTTCCATGACTCATCTTCACAGGGAGGAGAGCAGAACAATATGTCTCTAGCCCTTTTGTTGATTGTTTCTCAATCCAGTTGTAGGGAGATTACAGTTGCAATATCCACCCATTGCCCACCTGGTGTTAGGGTGACCAGATGTCCCCATTTTATAGGGACAGTCCTGATATTTGGGGCTTTGTCTTATAGAGGTGTCTATTACCCCCCATCGCCTGTCCTGATTTTTGAGACTTGCTATCTGGTCACCCGATCTGGTAAGTATGGGTTTTCTTTTTCAGGAGAGGCTTGATGTCTGTGGAAGAGCAACTCTTCACAGTCATTAACGTCCCTCTCCTGTGTGGTGATTCATACTCACAGAAGTTCACTGCAACCACTCAAATGTTAAATTACAAGATCGAACAGACATTACAGGGAAGATTAATGCAGGTAGCAGCTGACAAACATTCAAAACTTTCTTATAATTCCAACACCCATATTATTAATGTAACCCTTCTGCCCCTCTGAGTTGGCAGCAACAAGGCCCGGGTTCAGTATCCAGCAGTTCCGTTTCAATAACGCAATGGAAAACCGGGTCAAGCCCCCAGCAAGCAACCTGGGACAATTACATTCCACTTCCCTGGGTGCCTTTAGGAGGCAATACTTTCCCTCTCACAAGCACGGAGTGTGAGTGTAGCAAAATCCTTTTAATAAAGGAGGGAAACAATGAGGCATTACATTGGGGAAACACCACAAACAGGATTCATAACACAAACCATGAGAAAAAGACCCACCTCTAAGTAAGTTTGGCAATGTCTTTTTCCCCTCAGGGTCTTAAGTCCAAATCACCCCAAAGTCCAACAACCCAAAAGTCTCTGTCCCTGGCCAGTGCCGTACCAGAGTTCAAAAGTTCATCTGCAGAGTTTTACCCCCCCCCAAAAAGCATGGGTGGAATTGGGAGTGGTGCACACAGGGTGTTAGGGGGCACCTTACATGGGCCGAGGCCAACTGCCCTGCCTCTCTGTGGAGGTCTGCTGCAGCCTTCGCCATGAACGGCTCTGCTATTCCAGCTGTTCCGCTCCACTCCTCTCCTCCAGCCGTCCCCGCAAACTGCTCCTCTCTGCTCCAACAGTCCCACACGCTGCTCCACTCCACCAGCTGCTCCACTCCACTGCGCTTGCCGCTCCAACCATCCTGCAAACTGCTCTGCCAGCTGCTTAGCAATATATCTTCAGGCTCCCCCACTAGTTAACACAGCACTCAGTGATCTCAGCTCAGTAATTTTAGCTCTTTTAGTGGTTTCAGCTCTTAATTATTTCAGCTTGTAGTAGGGGAGCCCCAGTGCACTATTGGCACAAAGTGAATTCAGCTCAGCAGCCTCTAGCTAGACTTCTAATAGAATCAAAATTAGCTCTGCTATTCTACAGTGGAAAGACGGAAGGAGGAGCAATTGGTGTGTCAGGCCCTCAAAAGGGGCCCATGCCATCAGGTACACACACCTGTCCCCAACCTCTCTCAATTCACTGGGTTTTGGAACCCATGTCCCTTGTCTAGCGAGTGTAACTTAGTTGGTGGTGAGACTCTGTCATAAAACAAACTCATAGTCCTTCATTCACATAATCAGGGTAACAACACTTTATTCCTCCTACCCCAATACCCGAGAAATTGGGGATCCCACAGCTTTCAAAGTGACCATTTGGGGCTCATGCTACACGGACTGGCTGTGCCTATGCAAACAAGATCAGCCCCCTAAGTTCTTTTTCACACTTGCCATAATTCACCACCAGATGTCAGGGGAGAGCTCATCCTGACTCTGCTTACATCAATATTATCCCACAAGTGAGCCAGACTCATTCCTGCTGTGTTATCTGTCAGTGTCCTGCTGAGACCAGAGGACCTTGGCATGAGCTAGAACTTGGTCTGCCATCATCACAGTGAGTGCCACAGTTTAATTACACTTTGGATGAACAAGTATTTCATTTGATAGATTTTAAGTTGCCCATCTTTTAATTTTGTTGCATGCCCCCCTTGTTCTTGGAATAAGGGGAGGGGGAAACAAAAGATCCCCATTCTACCTTCTCCCAGTTTCTGCAGAAAGAGGACCATCAAGCTGAGGATCTTGAGTCTTGGCCCCTGAACCCTGAGAAACAGGAGCTCATCACTTCAAGCTTGGGCTGTCTTGTAGTTACAGGTGAGCACTATCTTCCTCATTGCATTTCTATATCCCCTTCCAAACAGAGGACTGAATGGAATTTGTGAATATTAGAGGGACAAGGTGGGTGAGGGAATATATTTTATTGGACCAACTTGTGGTAGTGAACGAGAGACTCTTTTAAGCTACACAGAGCTCTTCTTCAGATAAATATGAACAGTTTTAGCCTCACCTTCCCACTGCAGTGCCAGTCAGCTTTCATAGCACAATTTCAGAGATGGAGTGTGAGATCCATGTCTTGTGAAAGGTCCTCAGTTGAGGATCTGGCCCACTGACACAAATGAAGCTACCTTTATTTACGCCAGCTGAGGATCCGGCTTAGTGTGAGCCCCAGTCATAGAATTGTAGAAGTGGAAGGGACCTGGAGAGGTCATCTAGTTCAGTCCCCTGTACTCAAGGCAGAACTAAGTATTATCTAGATATACCCTGAGAGGTGTTTGTCCAATCTACTCCAATGAGGGAGATTCCACAACCTCCCTAGCCAATTTATTCCAGTGTTTAACCACTCTGATAGTTAGGAATTTTTTCCTAATATCGAATCTAAACCGCCCTTGCTTCAATTTAAGCCCATTGCTCATTGTCCTGTCCTCAGAGGAGAACAATTTTTTCCCCTCCTCCCTGTAACAACCTTTTAAGTACTTGAAAACTGTTTTGTCCCCTCTCAGTCTTCTCTTCTCCAGACTAAACAATCCCAATTTTTTTCAATCTTCCCTCGTAGGTCATGTTTTCTAGACCTTCCATCATTTTTGTTACTCTTCTCTGGACTTTCTCCAATTTGTCCACATATTTCCTGAAAGTGGCTCACAGAACTGGACACAATACTACAACTGAGGCCTAATCAGCACAGAGTAGAGTGGAAGAATTACTTCTTGTATCTTGCTTACAACATCCCAGAATAAGGTTTGCTTTTTTTGCAACAGTGATACACTGTTGACTCATATTTAGCTTGTGATCCACTATGATCTCCAGATCCCTTTCTGCAGTACTCCTTCCTTCCGCAGTCTTTTCCCATTTTCTATGTGTGCAACTGATTGTTCCTTCCTAAGTGGAGTACTTTGCATTTGTCCTTATTGAATTTCATCTTTTTTACTTTAGACCGTTTCTCCAGTTTGTTCTGATCATTTTGAATTTTAATCCTATCCTCCAAAGCACTCACAACCTCTCCTGGCTTGGTATTATCCACAGACTTTATAAGCATACTCTCTATGCCATTATCTAAATCATTGATGAAGATATTGAACAGACCCAGAACTGATCCCTGCAGGACCCCACTCATTATGCCCTTCCAGCATGACTGTGAACCACTGATAACTACTCACTGGGAACAGTTTTCCAATCAGTTATGACATGGTATGATTCTGGCCATAGTCAGAAGTGAAATACAGCATTTAAGCATCATTGTTAAGCTCTGGTATCACTAGATGGTATACGATATGACGGATCAGATCATTTCTCTGTCTATCAGTATTGGCTACCACTGAAAGGGGTTGTTATAGTAATCATTCCCGATCAGAGCAATGTTTAGTCTTCAGACTGAAACTCCTGGCACTTTGCTTTGAAATCTACATTTAGTCTTAAAATTTCAGCCTGTACCTAGGAGAGAGAGTGAGTTTCTGAATATTTATGGAATTGATTCATGAGATTTGATTAACTTTTAACTCTATGTCCTTCCCATTCAATCTAGGAAACGATGTATTGTTCCTAGACTCAACCCATGGCAGACAGACACTGGGGTAACCAAACGGCCATCAAAGAATTCACCGGTTCACCCCTTCAGGTAACTGCAGGTCTCTTTAATAAGAAAGTCCCGTTTCTGCAGAATGATGAAAGACAAGAACCTCAGCGGAACTGGAGTCCTGTCTGCCAAACTCTGAAGAGCTCTGTGTAGTCGAAAACTTGTCTCTCACCAAGGTAGCTGGTCCAATAAAAGGCATTACTTCACCCACCTTGTCTCAAACCCTGAGAAATAAACCGAGACTTCTGGCACTTTGCTCTGAACTCTACATTTAGGCTTAAAATTTCAGCCTGTAATCAGGACAGGAAGGAGAGTTTCCAAATATTTATGGAATTAATTCATGAGACTTAACAAACTTTTAACTCTATGTTCTTCCATTTCAATTGCACAGCTTGATTTATTGTTCCTGGACTCACACCATGGCAGACAGAGATTGGGGAAACCAAACGGCCATCAAAGAATTCATCCTTCTGGGATTCGGGGATCTCCCTGATCTGCAAATTCTTCTCTTCCTGATGTTCCTAGTGATCTACATGGCAACCGTGGCCGGGAACACCCTCATTGTGGTGCTCATTGTGGCTGACCAGCACCTTCACACCCCCATGTACTTCTTCCTGGGCAACTTGTCCTGCCTGGAGACCTGCTACATCTCAAGCACCCTGCCCCGGATGCTGGCCAGTCTCCTGACTGGGGACAAAACCATCTCAGTCAGTGGGTGTATCACACAACTGTATTTCTGTGGTTCTCTGGCATGTACAGAATGCTATCTCCTAGCAGCGATGTCTTTAGAATAGTGCAGCGGTATTTAGCAATATGTAAACCCCTGCACTATTCAACTCTTATGAATAGCAGGTTTTGCTTCCAGCTGGCTGCTGGGTCATGGTTAAATGGCTGTTTGGTTACTGCCATCTTTATCTTATTCCTATCGCAGTTAATATTCTGTGGCTCAAATGAAATTGACCATTTCTATTGTGATTCCATCCCACTGATGGAACTCTCCTGCAGTGACACTCACCTGGTCATATTGCTGGATTTCATATTAGTCTCTGTATTCACCCTGCCTCCATTCCTACTAACCCTGACATCCTATGTGTGCATCATCGCCACCATCCTGAGAATCCCTTCCGCCACTGGGAGGCAAAAGGCCTTTTCCACCTGCTCCTCTCACCTCATTGTGGTGACAATTTTCTATGGATCCATAATGATTGTGTACCTGCTACCGAAACGTGATACACTGAGAGACCTGAACAAAGTGCTCTCTCTTTGCTACACAGTCCTGACTCGCCTGGTAAACCCCCTCATCTACAGCCTGAGAAACAGAGAGGTCAAGGAAGCCTTGTGCAAAGCAGTCAGTAAATGTGGCTTTCACAACAACGTGCAGATACACCTACATAATAATGTAACTTGAGGTTTTCAAAGCTGCCTGGGTGATTTCAGCCATCAGCCTCCATTAAAATTAAGTAGAAAACTCCCTTTGAAAATCTCAGCACTCAGTGTTGTGCATCTCAGTGGAAGGAGCAGGGAGTGAGGTGGCCATAATCAGGTGCCCATCATGGAGTTTTTAACTGGGCACTAAGCAGAGTGGAGACCAAATTTTAACCAATTTTTATATCCATAAAAAAGCCATTTTTGATCAAAATAAATGTTTGGACAATAAAAATACTAACTCCTGGTGCAGCATATATGGGGACACAGGCCTGGGAAATATGCCACCTCTGGAATTGTGCTTATTGCCAGCATAGCCCTCTTCAGACCAATCACCTTCGCTGCACTCACAGGCCAGACAGAAATAACCAGGCCCCAGCAGTGATCTCTGGACACTTCACCAGGAACAGCCTCATAGCTCTTATCTGAGCTAAGCCCGGCTTGTGACCAGCTCCGGCAAAGGAACTGCTCCCTGGGCCCTTAGAGGCAGGGAGGTTGGGCAACTACAGAGAAGTATATGCACATGTTAGGTCCACTGGGATTGTCTCCAGACCCAGCTGTGGTTTTGAACTGAGGCCACTTTTGCGGTTGGGTCTGTCAAACCATCACTGATGAGGGAATCTGCCTGCAGCCCTTCAGGGCAGCTGCTGCTCTTCTGCCACCAACTGCACAGAGAAGTTCAAAGGGAGGGGACCTGTTACAATCAGTGCCCCCAGAGCTCACTGCGACAAATGCATGTCCCCAGAGGGCTAGTTCTCAGGACACTGTGTCTAGTCAGCCCCAGGTGCCTTACAAAGCTACTGCCTTCCAACACACAGAGCTCCTGTGATGCCTAACATGGCAGCACTGGCTCAGTCACAAGCAGCACGTCAGGGCTTGGCCAGAGGTAGGGGACCTGGGCAATGGTGAGAGAACCGTAGGGCTCCAACACAATGGAAAGGATTTTCCAAGGGACCTAATGGAGTTAGGCACCCAAATCACTGTGAAATGTCTTAACTTCCATAGACACTTCTAAGAATCTCAGCCAGGAGAGCAATGGGGACTCTGTCACGGTAGGTTCAATCTATGCATTTCCATTGGAAGCAGACCCCACATCAAGACAAATGCACTGAATGGAGGGGAAACCCCTGCTAATACTTTGAAAGCTGCTGCTGTTGTTTGCGCTCTCATAGCCACTAATGTTGCAATCATGATGTGTGATTTGGTTCCTAGTGGCTATCATTTGGAACAGCACACATGTAGCAATAGGAAAGGAATGAGGAGAGATGAGATTACGCTGTGTAGGCTGAGAAATGGACACTAAATGGCAGCAAAGTACAAGAAGTGGGCGAGGGGTCAGAAATACCGACTCGTGACCAATAGATTGGAGTGTCCAATACAATAATGGGAAAGTGGGTGGCAGCAAGCTGTAAGGCTGAGACATAGGGAGCTATTTTCAAAAATGACCACTAGATGGCAGCATAACTTGAATACTAATAAAGGGGTGGTACAAGTACACAAGAACCTCAGAGTTATGGGCAACTTGGGAATGGAGGTTGTTCCTAACTCTGAAATGTTTGTAACTGAACAAAATGTCATGGTGGTTCTTTCAAAAGTTTTCAGCTGAACGTTGACTTAATGCAGCTTTGAAACTTTACTATCCAGAAGAAAAAGGCTGCTTTTAACCATCTTAATTTAAATGAAACAAGCAGAGAAAGTTTCCTTACCTGGTCAAATCTCTCACCTCCCACTTCAGTGTGACCTGTCTCTCACCACCTGCTTCAGGGCTACCTGCCTTTGCCTGAGCCCCCTCGCCTCTCACTTCACGCATCAGCCCGAGCCCCCACACCCCTTGCTTCCCACCTCAGCCTGAGCCCCCATCTCTCAGCCCGACCTCACTCTGAGCTTGTTATACCAATAAAATAACCATCAGGCTCTTATTACAGGGGTTAGACATTTATGTCACATTTATTGTGAACATAATAATAAAACAAAAGATAACAGTAAACTACATTGTTTGGCTACTTATTCCTATCATTTGCTTATTTCTTATGTATATCTATTCATTCACACAATCATTCATTCAAGTTCTCTATAGATGTTATAGTTACCAGCCTGAAAGTTGCTCATGACAGAAAACTGGCCAGGTATCCTCTCTACGAGAGTGGAGCCAAGTCCATGTCAGATGCTCACCTGATGCTCCTGGAGGTTGGGAGCAGAATCAGAGACTGAAAGTTCTTAGTCTTTAGAGTCCTTTTTTATAGGGATTTATTCCTATGTCCGTCTACGGGAATTGCCCCATCCTGCTGTTGCTGAATCAATCAGTAGATGGCACATTCCTGGGGCTCCATGCTGTCAGATGTTTGTTTTTCTCATCCTTTGAGATGGTGAGGTGGATTCCAGTTTGCCCTCCGGGGGTCATCTGGTTGTTCCCACTTACAGGGCCGGTGCAACCATTAGGCAAATTAGGCGGCTGCCTAGGGTGCCAAGATTTGAGGGCACCAAAAAGCGGTGCCTAAGATGTCTAGGATGCTCATCTCGCACTGCGGTTTTGATCAGCCCTGGCTGGTTGGCCGGGAAGTGATGTCATTCCTCCTCCGGCTGCCAGGGGCGCTGCACTGCTCCCTGCTGCTCTGGCTCTTCTCCAGGCCCGCCCCATTCCCCTGAGCTCTGCAGCAGGGCTGGGCCTGCATGCACAGAGACCCAGCCGCTGCCGTGCCACTGGGGAGTGCTGGGGGGTGGTTCTCCCCTGCCCTCAAAGCCAGCTCCGGGCCCCCACAGAGGCCTGCCCCTCGTGCCTCCCAGAGGCCTACCCCCACCATGGAAGCCTGCTTAGAGCCCCAGAATATCTAGGGACGGCCCTGGTACCTGCTATCCTGCCTGCAGCCAGCCCCTGCTGCACCCCCTGCCCTGCCTCCAGCCAGTCCCACACCCCCTGCCTGCAGCCAGCCCCACACACCCCTGCCTCCAGCCAGCCCCTGCTGCACCCCCTGCCCCGCCTCCAGCCAGTCCCACACCCCCTGCCCTGTCTCCAGCCAACCTCACAGCCCCCTGCCTCCAGCCAGCCCCTGCTGCACCTCCTGCCCTGCCTCCAGCCAGTCCCACACCCCCTGCCTGCAGCCAGCCCCACACACCCCTGCCTCCAGCCAGCCCCTGCTGCACCCCCCGTCCTGTCTCCAGCCAGTCCCACACCCCCTGCCCTGTCTCCAGCCAACCTCACAGCCCCCTGCCTCCAGCCAGACCCTGCTGCACCCCTCCTGCCCTGCCTCCAGCCAACCCTACATCCCCTGTCTCCAGCCAACCCCATCCCCCCCGTCCTGCCTCCAGCCAAACCCACATCCCCTGTCTCCAGCCAACCCCTGCCACACCCCAGCACCTGAAGCCAGCCAGCCCCATACCCTGTCAGGTTATTCATCTATTTTCATTAAATATGTAGACTAAATAATGAAATTAATAAATTTTCAAGCTGAACATGTATTAATTCTAACGAGCAACGCCATATTATGCAGCATTCGATTTTTTGAAAGTTTATAATCGATGCTCTGGGGGGAGGGGTGGGGGAGGGCAGTGCAAGGTGGAAGTTTTGCCTAGGGCACAAAGTATCCTTGCACCGGCCCTGCCCACTTGACACCTTCTTCTGCGGATGGATACTGTATTGCCAGGCTGGCACCTCCCTGATCATTCATGTAACCCAAGCATTCATTCACAGACATTCCTTCCTTTAATCACATTTATTTTACTGTCTCCACTACTTTCGGAGTGTTACTAATTTGTTTGAGACTCTCTGCCCTTGGTTACAGAGGGAGGGTTTTTTTCTGTGTGCCTGTAAGAGCAGTTGCTGTTACAATGTATCAGTTTTAAGTGCAGCAAAGAGTCCTGTGGCACCTTATAGACTAACAGATGTATTGGAGCAGGAGCTTTCATGGGTGAATACCCACTTCGTGGGATGCATGCAGTTTTAAGTGGGGAGTTAATTAACAGTTTACACAGTGTCAATTACAAAGTATTGCCTAGAGTCAATTGCTGGGTCAAGCTTACAAATGGGTTTAATTGCAAAGTATCAGTTACAAAGCAGGCTTAGAGAACAGAGTCAATTGACTGTTTACAAGTTTTGTTTTCTGAGAAGGGATGCAATCAATGGACAGTAGCTTGTAAATTACCAATAAATGCAAGAGATCTTTTACTATAAGTTTTACACAGACATTAGCTTGTAAATTAACAATAAATCCAAGAGATCATTTACTTGGTAATGTTATGAGACCAATTATGGGGAATCACTTTCATTTCTAATACAAACCTTCTTCAATATCCCCACAAGCTAACCTATCACCCTCCCGCCTAAACAAGAGCCCCGTCTCTCACTTCCCGCCTCAGCCCAAGCCCCCCTGCCCCTCGCTTCCTGCCTCAGCCCAAGCTAACCTATCACCCTCCTGCCTAAAGAGGAGCCCCCCACCTCTGACTTCCCCCCCGAGCCCCATGCTTCCCGCCTCAGCCTGAGCCCCCCTGCTCCTCACTTCTCCCTCATTGCTCTCTCCCCAGCCACCCAACCTCAGCGCTTCCCAATGCATCAATGGAGCCACCTCAGCACTTTGAACCTGGCCTGAGCCCATCAGCTCCCTGCTTCAGACACAGCCCTGCCCGCAGTTCGGCCCCACCCCTAGTCTACCTTTCTTTCCCCATCTCAGACACAGACCTCATCCTCCCCTGGCTAGGCCTCATCCCTACCCTTCTCTGTATTGCCACCCCTTACACACCCCTCACCCTCTGCTGCCCTTAGTGCTCATTGTATAGTATAGCTGCCGCTTCCCCACCCCTCATCCTCTACTGCCCCCTGTGCCCATTATACAGTGTAGCCGCCCCTTCCTCACCCCTCACACTTTGCTGCCCCTAATGCTTATTGTCTGCTTGAGTGTGCAGAGAGCCTGAAACTATAGCTCTCAGAGGGGGGAGCTGCACCATTCATCTCAATGGAGTGTTGGACCCACAACCCCCTGGGGACTCCAACAACCCCACCTCAGCAGCGGATAATGTGCGTGTAGCTGGAGTTGAAGAACACATTAAACCTGCGCATTACACCTGTTGTATGTGCATTACACCTGTTGTTTGTTAATGTTTCTCTGTGTCAGAGTGCAACACCTTTAGAGAAAATTAATGAAAAAATAAAACTAGTTTACACAAAGGGTTAAATTTCCATGGAGTTTCTGCCTATAAATCTTGCGTTGTGCCATTAAAAATACATTTTCAGAGACAGTCACAACTGCGATGGTTGTCAGCGGTGGCCAGGTGAAGTACAGGTTTAGGGACACAACAAGAAAAAAATATTCCCATCATAAAGTCTTCAAATAAAGACAAACTTGTGCAAAGACTCAAATCTCTTGCACCTCAAATTTTCACCATAGTTGTGAAATGAAAAATTAGGGTTTCACTATTTGGAGGCACTGTTTGTGATCCCAGGCCCATTAGCTTCAGGATGGCAAACACCAGACATATCCATTCCACTTCTTTCTTATCAATCTGAGAGATTAATAGGCCAAAAGGGGCAATTAGTAGTAGTAGTATTGATCTCTGACAGCTCTGCTTTCATGTCCTATCCAAGATCACAGCCTTATTGTGCTCACTTGGCTTCAACGCTGTATGAGATGATCCCTGACTTGATGGCCTTACATTTTAAATTAATAAACCAGACCAAAGGTGGGAATGGAAACAGATGCACATCAAAGAAAGGTGACTTCCCACAGGCCACTCAGCAAATAAGTGGCAGATTCAGGAAGCAAATGTGCCCTTAGCCTGGGTTGGAGAGAAGGAAGGAAGGAGAGCAATACTGTCTAACTGCTGCTGCATAGGATTACTGATGAGAACTTAGCATGGATACTGTACTGGATGAGTGATATGCATAAATTATAATGAAGGTCAGATGTCAGCAGAATCTCTGGGGTGGGAAAGTGGCTGATATAGAAAGACCTCTCTAGATGGCTGTAGAAAATGCAGGATAAGAAAAGGTCAGCTATAGAGCAAGATTCTCAACTCTGGCAAAATTGAATAGTTCTGTATATTTCAATGGGGCAACGACAGCAGGGAATCTGGCCCACTGCCTCCATCAGAGCTACAGCACTTTACACCAGAGCAGAATATGGCCTGTAATGTTGTATTGGAGAGCAGAAGGAAAGGGATGTTATACTTCACAATGACCACTAGGTGGCAAAAAGTGAAGGAGGGGGAAGAAGAGAGAAAAATAATCAGCTATATTGGCCACTAAATATCGGTCCAGGATTCCTAATGGAAAAGAGATTTATTCTTTGAGGTGTCCAGTAGATGACAGTGCTTTCAGGAATTAGTAATGGACAGCTATTCCATGAAATAACCATTACAAGACAGCAGAGGATGAATATTAGCAAAAACCAGTGGATTGTAATGCACCATCATACTGCACAGTCATCACTCAAGGTAAAATAGTGCTTCATGGTGATGTGAAACATCCTCCCCTCTCTTCCGAGACTCATTAGGCAGTTTCTCTAAATGCAATTGCATTTGGGGAAAAACAAGTCAAGACACACCAGGAGACACAAAATTATCCATAATGGCTATGAGTTGAAGTGAGACCTTATTAAAAAGTTTTGGAACCAAATTTTACTTATTTAAAAATTTGGAACTGGATAAGAAACAACAATCTCCTACGGGGATCTGTAATCAGAAATAAGTGGATGGTCTTATTCATGCCCCAAAAGACTAGTTTAATTCAGGTCAAAATAGAACAGCTGTCATCTGAACGAAAACTTAGTGATAGAAATGCCAACTTCAGGGAATATGGACAATACACTGTGATGCACAAACACAGTGGTTACACAGACTATACCACAATATTTGCATTGATTGATGTGTGTACACACATCTGTATGTATGTAAATTGTTCCTCTGCACAAAACACTCTCCTCTTCTGTATGGTTTTAGATAGCCTCCAGTTTGCTCTTTTCTAAACCTCGTAGAGCTAGTTCTCTTGAGTTCAGGTGATAGCCACATGATAACCCTGAATGGCAAACAGGAAGGCTGGGATTTCCAAAGGAGCCTAAGATAATTACACACCCAAATCCCAGTTGGATATAGGTGTGTAGTGAGGCAGTGTGGCTCCCCTGCGCCCCGGAGAGGCTTGAGCCCCAGTGAACTCATGTACACAGTGCCTAACTCCCTTGGGCTCCTTTGAAAATTTCAGCCAAATTTAAGGTGGTCAAGGATTAGTTCCAATATAAGACCCTCAGCTGTGCAGTGCCAGGATATTTAGGAATGAGAGGTGGGACTCAGTACAAACTTCTTCACAGCTGCCTTACCCTCCCTCCAACCATGAATACTTGGTCACACACAAAGCTTTTTCTGAGTGTTCTGCTTTATTGGAAGGTGCTCTGTGCAGCTAAAGGTGTGGGGAGGAGCTTATAGTGTGTGTGTGTGTGTGTAGGAAATACTAAGAGGGAAATCAAAGATCTCAGAAACGTCTAAGGCACCAAAGTTTGATGTCCACATTTCATTTTTCAACCATGCAAAGACACTTCAAACCCAGCTGGACAATAAAGGCCCCAGTTATAAAAGTCCCTTCTCTAATTTCCTGACCAAAATGTCTCCTGAATGTTTTCAGGCCCAGCTTTGAGAAATCCTGAGTGACACTGTGGAAGAATATAGACTCAGTCAAAGAGATTGTTAACAAGTCCTTTTAAGACTAGAGTCTACCCTCATAAGAAGAGACCATGAATGATCAACAGAACTGAAGCCTGAGGACCCTTCAGATGTCTCCTGTGCATTTGGGAGAGGTAGGAGTATTTTGGGAATGAGAAGCTCAACATGCAGATGTGGTCAAATGCTTTTTGCAGAATGAGCTCCAGCAATTGACACTTGTACTTCTTCTGTAGCAGGAGGCTACCACAATAGTGACCAGCAGGGGGTGGAATGTGTGTCCAGTTAAGAAATGCAGCAGTGATCAAGATGAAGAGACACACTCCAAGGTGTTTGTTAGACTCCTCTCAGCTCCCATCCACTGGTGATGACCCAAGCTGGAGATTGCTGATTGGCCCAGGTGTTGTCCTCACTAAATCAAGGGTGGGTCCCAGGTAACAGGCTCGAACCATCGATCTGGACTGTGTGCCACAATTTCCCTACCTAAGTTTTGCTGCTGTTACTGTCTGGGCTGCTAGTTTTCAGTGGGAGCCAGGTGTCCTGTCTCGGGCTGGCTTGGGTTACACTTTGGGCTCAGCTCCCCATCTTGTGCTCTCACTTTTCTGCCAGGTCAGGGTTCTTGCCTTGCTCTAAGACCCTGAGCACCTTTGTCTTGTTTTGTTTTTTTGTGGTCTCCCTCACTGCCTGCACCTTGCCCTCTTGGACGTGTTTATGGAAAATTCCTCTTGCATCTCCGGGTTCTGTCCTCTCTTCACATTTGATCCAGCAGGATCCTTTCCTTTTCTGCCCTGGTCCGTCTCCATCCTGGCTTGAGGATCCTGGCCTCGCTGCTCACCTACCAGTCTTCAAGATTGCAAGGAAGGCAAGAGACACAGATAAAACTCTGTCTTCAGTCCATACCCAGTACCAAGCGCTGCTTTCCTGCCCCTGGGAGTGATGTGATACAGTTCTCAGCAGCCGGAGACCTCTTTCAGCTCTCGTGACTCTGGTTTTCTAATAAATCTTCATTTGGGCGTGCCACCTGAGTCCCTTTGGGGATTTCACAGGGTTGTAAGGTGGCCATGTGCATGGAGACTTGAGCTTATTCCAGGTGGCAGCTGGTGCATCCCTCTGTCGCATAAGGAGGAAGTGGGAGACAGGATGGAGTTGGATGTTCAAAGCTATCTCAAGGAATAGGACATCCAGTTCTCATTAAAATGTAATGGGATTTGGGCTTCAGATCTCTTAGGCAGCTTTGAAAACTCTCAGGCTGGATGTGAATGTTCTAACTTCTGGTCATTAATAAATCCTCATAGTTCCTCTAGTGGATGAGGTGAACAAGGAATGATGTACTGGGCCTTTAAAATTCTCCTGCTTCAACCAATGGGGTGTTTTTTCCACAATTCTAGAATGGTCTGAAAACATCCTTTGAGTTTGCTTTCCCTTTCAGATTAGAGGTCTCACTCCATTAATGATGTTTCCACTGTTGAAAAAAAATATGATAATTAAATGTTTCTTCCCACTACGATGCTCATTATTAGATATCTCAAGGGATACTTCACCTTCTCATATGAAAAGTGAACAACAAATCCGAAGACACATTCATTGTCTGGTAAGAGATACAAAACTAAATGTACCATGGATCTCACCAGAACTAGAGAGATCCTTCAAGTATCTGCAGCTCTCTTACTGAATGAAGTGAAGTACCTGAAAGAGGTATGGTTAGATGACAGATGAAGAATCCCGTAGCCTGGTCTCCAAACTTCTGAGTCCAGAGATCACAACAGAGACTCAGCTTTGTTTTACATTAGGTAAACAAACCTTTCCCAGTCCTTTAGGTTAAAATTTGAATCATTATCTGTTTCTATGGTCTCCATTGTCATAGAATGAAATAATTTCACCATCGCTCCTCTCCTAGTTTCAATCCACTAGGAGATTAATTTCTCCAGTTCTCCAGCCCAACTCAGGATTTTTCTACTACTAGGCTGAATTTCCATCATGGCATTATTGAGGAGAATTGGCTGGATGTTTTTTGTTTTACAATTGTATTTGGTAATTATATTTTGTTTGGTTTTGTGGTGGTTTTCAAAAAGTATATATCAGAGGTTGGCAACCTTTCAGAAGTGGTGTGCCGAGTCTACATTTATTCACTCTCATTTAAGATTTCGTGTGCCAGTGATACATTTTAACATTTTTAGAAGGTCTCTTTCTATCAGGGCCGGCTTCAGGGTTTTTGCCGCCCCAAGCAGCAAAAAAACCCCCAAAAAACAAAAACAAAAAATTCATGATCACGATCTGCAGCTCTACCACCGCCGCTAGAGCCTTCGGTGGCAATTCGGTGGCAGGCCCTTTGCTCCAAGAGGGAGTGAGGGACCTGCCACTGAAGACCCGGATGTGCTGCCCCTCACCGTTGGCCGCGCCAAGCAGCTGCTTGCTGGGCTGGTGCCTGGAGCCGACCCTGATTTCTATAAGTCTATAATATATAACTAAACTATTGTTGTATGTAAAGTAAACCAGGTTTTTAAAATGTTTATGAAGCTTAATTTAAAATTAAATTAAAATGCAGAGCCCCCCCCAGACCAGTGGCCAGGACCCAGACAGTGTGAATACCACTGAAAATCAACTCGCTTGCTGCCTTTGGCACATGTGATATAGGTCGTCTACCCCTGGTATATATTTTTAATATTCAGTAAAATAATGGTTTGGGAGCAAGTTGTATTAGGTAGCTAGGTAATCTCATTTCAATATTTCATCAAAACAAAATAAAAATGTAGGTTTTGAGCATCCTGTGATATTTTCAAATATGTAGAAATGGAATTTTTTTCAGTTAAAAAGTTGTGTTTTGGAAAACCTTTTTTTCCATCTTTTTGCAAAACGTCTGAAAAACATTAATGGCAAATTTTAATTCTGTTTCCTTCCAAAATCTTCCATAAAAGTAACAGCCATTTTAAAATCAGATTTGGTATCTATAGTAAAGTGTTTTGAATGTGAAAAGTGGTCTATAAATATCAATTTTCATCATCCCTCTGATACCAAATACTCATAGCAGAACCCCAGAGTAGGCGGGTTGTACTTCGGCCCTAAGAGGTGAGATACCTCAATAGATGAAACAATGACCAGATTTTTTTTCCCTCCACATAGGATGGTGAGACAGTGAAATATCAGGCTGAGATCTGAAAGCGACCTAAGGTTTAGGCACTTAAATGCTATTGAAACATCAAAGATCTGGTTATGTGGCCATTAGGTAAACAGAATTAGGTAATAGCATTTAATTGGTAAGTCTACAATAATTTTTTAAGCTTATATTCTCCAAATTGTGGTGGGATCATAGACTATCAATAATCTATTTCAGCTGTTAAGATTCATAGATAGACATTCCAAGGCCAGAAGGGACCATTGTGACCATCTAGTCTGATGGTATAACACAGCTGAGAACTTCCCAGACAAAAAAAAATCTCACTAGTCTGGGGAGACCCAACTGTGAGGCTCATAGGATCTTGGCTTTAAATATTATCAAGTTATATTGATTACTATGTCCCCAAATTTCACTTTAGTATTATTTTTATATTGAAGAATTTGCTTAGTTTCCCCTACATACTCTGAATGGCAAACACAGACCGGAGAAATCAAACATCCATCACCAGTTTCATTCTCCTGGGATTTGGGAATCTCCCTGAACTGCAGATCTTTCTCTTCCTGGTTTTCCTGGTGATCTACATCATGACCACGTCTGGGAACATCCTTATTGTTGTGCTAGTTAAGGCTGATCAGCACCTTCACACCCCCATGTACTTCTTCCTGGCGAACTTATCCTGCTTGGAGACTTGCTTCACCTCCACCATCCTGCCCAGGATGCTGGCCAGTTTCCTGATTGAGGACAGAACCATCTCATTTAGTGGCTGCATCACACAATATTACTTTTTTGTTTTTCTGGCTTCTACAGATTTCTATCTCCTAGCAGCAATGTCTTATGATCGGTGTTTAGCGGCATGTAAACCTTTGCACTATGCAGCCCTTATGAACAGCAGGTCCTGTCTCTGGCTAGCAGCTGAGTCTTGGATAAGTGGATTCTTATCTGGTATCGTATCAACATTATCAATATGTCAGTTAATCTTCTGCGGTCTCAATGAAATTGACCATTTCTTTTGTGATTTTGTCCCAATGATGAAACTCACGTCCGGTGACATTCACCTGATGAAAGTTTTGGCTTTTACACTGTCCTTGATTTTCTCTCTGATCCCATTTCTTTTAACTGTGACATCCTACATTTATATCATCTCCACAATCCTGAGCATCTCTTTCACCACAGGGAGGAAAAAAAGCATTTTCCATCTGCTCCTCTCACCTCATCGTGGTTACACTTTTCTATGGGACCATAACTGTTGTGTATATGTTTCCAGCAACCCATAGCTGAAAGACTTAAGCAAAGTGTTCTCTGTCTTCTATACAGTCCTGACTCCCATGGTCAACCCTGTTATATATAGCCTGAAAAACAAAGAGGTGAAGGAGGCCATGAGGAAAGCTCTTAGGAAATATATAACTTTCCAGAGTTCAAATATTTTACCAAACTGGGTTTTTTTTAGGTTAAAATGAACTAGATACACAAATATTTTAAATTTTTTCCAAATGAAATGTTCTCACTGAGGAGATGGAGAGAAAGAACCATGTCCTTACTGGTCACATTGCTCAATGCATTGCTAGAAGCTGCTCATGTATAGACTTGGAAGGATTTTGATTTTTTCGAAACATCGATTTCACTGTACACATAAACCACCGAAAATATATTTCCATCAACACCAATCAAAACTTGCAGATGAACCAAGTAAGAAAAATGCATCTTGAGGACATATTTGATTTTGATTTATGGATATTTACTTTCTGTATTTTGACATGTGATATTGACAATTTGTATTTTAAGGATTATAAAGCTTTAACTTCACGAATCTCAGTGTCGGTCATTAAATAATTTTTTGACATCCCTAGTCTGACACATGCCCCATAATTTGGGGGAATAATGAACATTTAAATAAAAAAAAAATAAAATGCTTAAAAACAAATGGTGATATTCTCCACTGAAATTATTTTAAAAATATCAAAATTTAATTCTATCAGGCCTACTCATATACCATGGAAATGGATGTCATATAAACAGATGAATAGACTAGAATGGAATAGAACAAACAAATCTTGTACAGGTTGCATCAGGACACACCCCTGCCACCCCATACTTTATCAGGATGGAAATCAGAAGGTCAAGGAAAAGCGCCCTGATGTCCCTTGCTACATGCACACTGCCTGCAATGCTGTGGGTAAAACACATCATGACACTGGGAGGCTTTTGCTTCCATCTCCAATTCACACTGAAGTGCAATACATACCCCAGCTTCATCACACTCGCCTTCCAACCCAACACCCCAGTGGTGACCTTGGCATCAATATGGTAGAACAACTTCCAACTGCATGGAGCATGTGACTGATGTGCTTACCTGTTGATACAACGGTGCCTGAGGTCCCATTGTGGTTCAGCGAGCTGATACTGCAGGACATGGGGGAGCCAGGAGGGCTGGAGGCAGAGGGGTCAGGGAGCTGGTGCAGCAAGGGTTGTGAATTCATGAGGGGCTGGGAAGGGCTAAAGGTAGCGAGCAGGATGCATTTATTTGGGCAGGATGACCCAGTAGTAGGAGAGAGAAATTAAGTCTAATCCTACAAAATGTCAAATGTCTGGTTAACAGAAAGGAATCTACTGGGTTGAAAATGGCATAAATTTAAGCACAGCAGGTAACATCAGCTTTCTGGGTCATTTCTTCTCTGCGGGGGTGGGATGGGGGGTTGAAAAAAATGAGATACTCCCTAGGAAAAAAAAAGTCTTTAAAGCAACAATTTTTAGATCTTTTATTAGCAACATTCCCACACTTCACCCAAACCTCATTTTAAATGGTTAGTTTCTCTTTAATGTACATACCAGTAGTAGACAATCTGTCACCATCTTTTGTACTGTCAAAAGGAATCTCTACCACAGCCTTCGTGATCACAACAGTATCAGATCTGAGAGCAGGATATAAAATTTCAGCTGAAACGGTTAACGTGTGGCAAAACCATAAGTAATGCTACAAGTTGGTCCTGGAAGTCACTGAGTCTGGGATTTTTACATGACCTCCACAATTTCAGCCCCGGGCTTCAGTGATTTCTTGTTTATTGCCTAGCCCCTGCCTGTGACTTTTTCTAACAAAAGCTGTGACAAAATCATAACCTTAGTCATTAGCAATGGAGAGGTGGTTGTTCTAATGAGAAGTGCAGATGCTTTTAACAACATGCAGTGTGTTTAGCACATAGCAACACCCACCGTTCAGGTTGTTTGACACTTCCCAGATGAGATTTTCAGATGCTTATAACTTTTGCAAATTTTAACTAAATCAGCTGAAATTTCCCATGCAGAGGTTCTTTCACTCCCTCTTGCACATACAGACACGTTCTTAGCACTGTGTCTTTTTTCTCCATCATTCTCTCACTCATTTCATTCTCCATAATCACAGTATGCTCCCTTCATCACTTGCTCATCTTCCCCCCGCCTCCCGCATGCACCTTACTGCATGACGCTGTGCCCTGTCCGTCTCTTTTGACCTGATTCTGCATCCCGAAGTATTAGTGCAATGAGGCGGCCCATCCAGCCCTGCCCAGCCTCAGAACAACCAGTGAAAGGGAAGACACTGCCCAGATCAAAAAGATCATGTCCCAGACTGGGGAATTAAACCCACACACAGAGTAACAAGAGTCGTGGCCAACCTGCCAACCCAGATCTGTCCATGGACCAGTTAACTCAAATATTGAGAACTTCAATAACAAGCCACATTCCCTCACCCCAGTTTTGCTATCCTCTCTCTTCTCCCCCATTTTGTCTGTTTTCTGACGAGCAGGAAAAGTGACCACAAAACTTACAGCTGAGTAAAAGTCCAAGAACACAACTAACATTGTCTTCCCCACTAAGGACTCTGACGAAAGAAGGGATTTAAACCAAGTGCCGGTCTCTGAAAGAGGTGCTTAGATAAGTTTTAATTGAGATGAGTGGTTATACAAACCAAATTCCTGATTCAAATGCTTTATGACTTGTATACTAACCAATGCAATTCCAAAATTTTGTATGAATTTTCTAGTGTGCTTGTCATGAGTCTAAGCAGGCTGAGGTTTCTGTATTCCAAACCCCAAGCCATATGTAACTATTTAATGTTGTACAGTGACAAGGTCATGTGAAGAGCTTTGACTCTGTGGGCTCATTGATTCCATTAAAATTGACAACATTTCCTAGCAGCTATAATATGGAATAGACCATATATGGCTGAGGTAAGAAATGAGAGGTTGTGTTCTTAGGTATCTAGAGGGTAGAGGACTTAAGGAATGGGAAGGATGTGGTGATGCTGGTCAGTGGCCAATGGGGAGCAGCAGCAGCAGAAATGGAAGGGCAGGAAAGGGGAAGTCACACTGCCAAGTGACCAGCAGAGGGCAATGTAAAGAGGTAAAGCTGTATAATACAGACTAGAAGGCACCAGTATAAACAGTGAAGAAAGAACTTTGTGGAGCAATGGAGCCATATGCGACGTAATGAACTGGAAAAATCTTTAGAAACCAAAGTGAGGAATATGCGAGTGAGCAAGGCATAAATTAAGATATTGAGGATCCCTGTAGTCACGTTTGTAAGGGTCTGGTGCTGGGGCTTATCCCTCTCAGGCGCGGCGGGGAGCCAGGGTGCCTCCCTACAGGCAGCAATCCGTGCAGGGCCCAGACCCGTCAGCAGGGGCTGAGCGAACGAATAGTCTCTAAGCAATTCAGAGTCTTAGCCTTTCAGCAGGGGCTAAGCTGACACAAGGTCTATAAGCCCGGCCCTGGAGCAGGGGCGGGGCAACAAGCAGTTCAGGCTCAGGGCCCTTCAGCAAGGGCTGAGCAAGTACAGAGTCTATAAGCAGTTTGGGCTCAGACCTTTCAGCAGGGCTGAGCAACACAGTACATAAGCCCGGCCCTTGGGTGGGGCAGGGCAGTAGGCAGCTCACCGCTCAGGCCTTCCAGCAGGAGTGAAAGAATCCAAACTCTATAGCCCAGGCCCTTGGGTAGGGCGGGGCAACAAGCAGTTAGGCTCAGGCCTTTCAGCAGGGGCTGAGCAACAAGTTAACAGTATATAAGCCCAGGTCCTGGGGCAAGGCAGGGCCGCACACAGTTCAAGCTCAGGCCTTTCAGCAGGGGTTGGGCAACAAGTCAGCAATATATAAGCCCAGGTCCTGGGGCAGGGCGGGGCAGCACAAAGTTCAAGCTCAGGCCTTTCAGCAGGGGCTGAGCAACAGTGAACAGTAGCAGTCTGCAAAGCCCAAGCCCTGGCTCAGGGCGGGGCAAAAAACCCAGGTAAGGGTCAGACCCTCAAGCAGGGGCTGAACAGCGAGTTAAACAGCACAAGAGGCCTCCTCAGGCCAGGGGGAGGGGGAGTCTGCCACCCTTGGAAGGGTGGCAGGGGGGATGCAGGCCCTCCCACTCCACTGCGTCCCAGCCGGGGCCCTAGCAGCAGCAAGGGTTCACTGCAGTCGGTGGGGATCCTGGCCGCAACACACTGACATTGGTTCAGGGTCCCCTGGAGCCAGACTGGAGTCGGCTTCCCCCGGGCCACTTCCAATCTCCCGCTCTCTAGGTACCTGTCCTTCGCCGGCGTTGTCCGGCGGGTCCCAGAACATGGGTTCCTCAGGATACCGGGTGTAGGGAAGCTCAGGAAGCTCCTCTGAATACTGGGCAATGGGGGAAGCTCAGGCAGCTCCTCGGGATACTGGGCATGAGGCAGGTCAGGCCAGCGCTCCTCTGGGTGGTGAGCACAGGCCAGGCTGGGCCCGGCGGGAGCTCGAGAACCAGCGTCTGTCCTCTCCGGCAGTCTGCAGCCAACTGAGCGCTGAGGCCAGGCTTTTATACTTCCTGTCCTGCCCCTTGACTTCCGGGGGGGCAGGGACAGGCGGCGGCGGCGGCTCCACCCACGGAGGCACCTATTCTGGCTCGCCCCTCTCAGGCCCGACGGGGAGCCAGAGCGCCTCCCTACCATGTTAATTAGGGAATTAGAGGCAGACAGTCAAGCCATTCCTAGGACACCAACATTACCTAAAGTCAGGAAAAGTGTACCACGGTACAACAAGGAATGTGAAATGGTAGCAGATGGTAAGGGATGAGAAATGGGCTGTTATACTAAATGATGACCAAAGGGAACACAAGAGCATCAAGGATGGAAAGAGGCAGCTAACAGCGTCCATTGGAGCTAACTCTAGAAGAGAGGAGAGAGTAAGAACAGAGCAATAGATTGCCATGGTGCGTAATTGACACTAAGGCCAGCAAACTGGAAGAAATGAGAAAGGATCAGGAATATTGACCAATAGATTTCAGAACAGGATAAAGTAATGCGGAAAGGTTAGTGATGTTGCAAGAAGTCCACTAGAGGGCAGCATATTCTAAGCCGGAAAAATGGGCCGCTATTTTCTGAAATGCCCACTAGATGACAGCAGATATAGGATTATTATTAATGATTATTTATTATCTTTATTATGTTCCATTATAACAGGCGACCACCTTGGACAGGTATCTCAGAAAAATTTAAATTAGTGTTCGTTATGTGTAGTATTTTCCACCATGGGATTTTTCCTTCATTTTATAAGGAATCAAGAATTCGCACTAGGCAATGTTCGCCAAAAAGCTTTGGAGACATAAAATTAGTCAGCTGAGAGATAAGTTAAAGTGAGACCCTTATTACAAAGTTAAAAAACCATCACCATGAAAATGAACAATGCCTAAAAGGGGTTGAGAATTTTTTCCCAATCAATTTTGCACTCATGCCAATAATAAATAAATATAAAGTATTTGTCGCCCAAAGGATGAAACAAACTATTTTATTTGGGTTCATATGAGAAAATTTTTTTGTAACCAAAAAGAACATTGTGCTTGTATATCAGCTTCTGGAAGGCAGGTGTGTGGAGAACAGTGTAATGCAGAAACGGAATGGATCTATAGACAATATCAAAAGAACTTAAGCAGCTGTGTGTGGGGAGGAGGGCGCAGGGGAAATGGGGCAGGGGACTGCCGTCTCGTGGATGGAGCTTAACCTTGTCAAATGTGCCCTCTTATGTTAGTGTCTAATTCAAGTATTCCAGAACGCAGATACTGGTCTGTGCTTTGAGCAGGATGACCCCAGTTTCACCTATTCTGTTTCCCTAGGAATATAGGAATTGCAAGACTGGATCAGACACATGGTCCATTTAGTCCATTATCCCAACAGTGGCCAGACCCAGCTGTTTAAAAGGAAGGTGTAAGAATACCTCAGGAGGCAGAAGTGGGATAATCTGCCCACCTCATAGCTCTCACCTGAATCTCTAATACTTAGAGATTGGCTCAAGCCCTGAAGCATGAGGTTTTTCACACCTCAGATATTTCCATCTAGGACATGAGTTCAAATCCATTGTCCTGTGCCCTAGCTCTTCATTCAGGAAGACCAGGGATAGGGGAGACTAGTTAGGCAGCCTCCAAATGTCCAGGTTCCATTCTGTAACCAGGGAGGGGCTCAAAAAGAACTGAATATAAAAAAGGCCACATTTATGGAAAACCCTTTCCAAGCTGTTATCTCTACAATCTCTCTGGCACTTTTACAGGTACAAATTTGAGGACTCAGTGATGAGTGTTTGGGATGAACATTGGCCAAAGCAAAGATCAGAAAACCTAAGAAGTTTCCTTTAAAACAGCATTTCCCCCAAAAGTGGGCACTGTGCATCACCCCAGTAGACTGAGAATCCTGGAGATTTCCTTTCCCATTTCAAATGATTTATTTTCTGTTCTTTTGGGAGAGGCAGGAATCTCTCAGAAATGAGAATCCAACACACAAAATGGTCAGGCAACCCACAGGGCACATCCCATGAATGACACTGGACTATAGAGAAGCTATTGCAATAGCTATTAGGATACAGACCAGAGGGCTGTTGCATGAAAAATATGTGAAGTTAGTTCATAATGCAACTGCATTAAAAAGAATCACAGCTACACTTGTCAGAGAGGTCATACAGAGAAGTATCCTGCCTTGCCCAGCTCCCACTCAATGGTGATGGCCCAGCTTTCATTCTCAGGGTCCTGGACTGAAAGTATTCTGTGGGAGTCCTGCTAGTCCTGCTCCTGACATATGAGCTGAGATCCCTAAAAGGAGGATTCCGGCATGTTGTCTGTAGTCACCTCTGCTCCAGGACTGGTGTATATAGTATAAAAACAAACATGTTACACTAAGAAACTACCCAGACTCCACATCATTGGTTTTCCAATGGGAAACCAATCTGCAAGACCCTGAATTCTGCTACCGTTCAGCAGAGGGGTGAGAATATTGTTAAATAAACTAACATTAGTAACTACTGATAACATCAAAGTTCGTTGGGAAAAATATTTCCACTGGGGGTGTGCAGGCTGTTCGGCCGGGGCTCATCCCCTTCCAGGACGGCAGGGAGCCAGATCACCTCTCTACTTTGGTTGGGTGTGTTGGGGAATTAGCTTGGCTGTGTGGCAAACAGTCAGCAGCTCTGGCCCTCTGGCGGGGGATGAGCAAACAGTTCAATAGTAGCAAGCCTTGGCCCTAGATCAGGGCGGGCAACAACCAGTCAGTAGCTCAGGCCCTCAGGACCTGGTCCCCAGGTTTAAAGTCACGGCTCTGCGTTTCTCGGTTATAGGTTCGTGCTTGAGCCTCCTGGGCGGCCCTTAAGTTTCCCTGGGCGAGCTCCCCGGCCTGAGTGAGGCGTTCCTGGAGCTGGAGGACATACTTAAAGAGGCCCTGTGTTGCTGATGGAGCTTGTTCCCAGTTTTTATGCATCAGGTTGAGCAACCCCCATGGGCGGAGGCCATACAACCCCAAAGGGGAAAACTTTATAGAGGCCTGGGGCACCTCCCGGATCACCAGAAGCAAAGGGTGGAGTAGCTGGTCCCACTGGCATAGTTCTTCTGGGGAGAATTTTCGCAACGTGTCTTTTAGAGTACGGTTAAACCGTTCAACCAAACTATCAGGTTGTCGATAGTAGATAGTGGTGCGCAACTGCTTGATCCCCAGGAACCTACACACCTGCCACAGCAGCTGGGAGGTAAAATTGGTGCCCTGGTGCGTGAGAATCCCCCGGGGCCTACACGAGCAAAGACCTTCATGAGCTCGCCCGCAATGGTTCGGGCGGTAATGCTCCGCAGCAGTACTGCCTCTGGAAAACGAGTAGCATAATTTATTAGGACCAACACATACTGAAACCTCGCACTGCTTTTCGGGAAGTGCCCCACCAGGTCCATGGCCATGTGTTCAAAGAGCGTTTTGAGTATGGGCATGGGGAACAATGGGGTGTGTGCGGGGGCTGTGGCTAGCTGGCACTCTGGGCAGGAGTTACAATAGTTCCTTACTTCCTCATGCACGCCGGGCCAGAAGAAGCATGTCAGTATCCAGGCTAGAGTCTTCTTATGTCCCAAGTGGCTGGCAGCAGGGATGTCATGGATGAGTTTCATTAGTGCCCACCAGTGACATTAAGGCACGAGTAGTTGGCTCTAGGGTTTTCCAGTGCGTGGGTCCTGTTCTACCTGATAGAACCGATCCTGTCGCAGTTCAAAGTGTGGCCACTGCTTCGCCCGCTGCAGGTCAATTATGGCCCCATCGACTGTGGTTAGTTGCTCATAAGTGTTACTGAGGGTGGGATCTGCCCTTGGGTCATGACAAAAGACAATATGAAGCAGGGGTTCAGCAGGAGCTTCTGGAGGGGAGTCCTTGGGATCTTCTTCCAGTCCGTTGGGGTCTGGCGCTTCCTCCCCCTCTGACTGGGTCTCAGGGAAGCTCCCTTCCAGTACTGGGGGAGTTGCGGGCCTCTCGTCGGCATTGGAGTGGAAGACTTCCAGGAAGTCTGGCCAGTCCCTCCCCAGGATCACTGGGCAGGAAAGCCAAGGAGCCAGGCCAACCATCAATAACATGACCCCATGCACAGTCAGTCGGACTTGGGCACTGGGGTATGTCGCCATGGATGCATTGTAGACAGATCATCCCCAGGCATGGGTCAGCCTGGAGGCTGAGGCTTTGGTGAACCAGTGTCTGGACGCAGCCTGAGTCAATTAGGGCCAAGGTTGGGCAATCCCTGACAACCACTGGCACTGTAATCTTGGCAGCTTGTGAACAACGGGCGTGGCCTTCTCCAGTGCAGACCTGGCCGAAGCTGCAGTCCATCTCAGCACAGTCTCATTGTAAATGGCCCTATTTCCCACAGGAAAAGGAGGGTCCAATATCCAAGCGCCCAGGCTGGGAGAATGTTCCCACCTGGCCCCAGGGAAGGCTTTGGTTGGTCCCTAGGGCATCTGGTTGAGGTGCTGGGGCATGTTGAACCAGGACCTTGGCAGGTCGGGGTCGGGACTCCGGGCCACATGACGAATTTCGTGGTTGGCTGCAGTTGGCTCCCCTTTTCTCTGGGTTAGGGCGCTCCAGTCCTGGCAGGGCAGCTTGAGTGATCGGTCCCATTGGTGCCTCAATGACGAGAAAATCCTTCATGAGTGTGATGGCAACCGTTAAGGTTGTAGGCCGATAGTGAAGGACCCAGGCCCTCCCTCGTGATGGGTGTATATGGATGAATTGCTCCAGAATAATTTGTTCAACGAGCTCATCCGGGGTTTGCCTTTCGGGTTGTAGCCACTGATTGCAGGCTTCCCTCAATTCTTGGGCTACCATCTGGGGTCAGGCCCCCATAGGGTAGACCAAGCTCCAGAACCTCTGTCGGAAGGTCTCCGGGTTAAAGTCCAAGGCATCTAAGATTGCTGTCTTTACTCGGGTGTAGTCCCAAGACGCATCCGTGGATTGGCACAAATATACGGTTTGGGTGGTCTTGGTCAAATATGGGGCCAATATTGTAGCTCACTGGTCTTGGGCCCAGCATGTGACTAACGCCACCCTTTCAAAAGTTACCAGAAAAGCTTCTGGGTCGGCGTTGGGGCAATCTTTGTCAACCGGATGGGAGGGACCAGGCTGAGGGGCCTGGTGGCACCCACAGGCTGGGGCTCTGCAGGATGGAGCAGCAAGGTCGCCAACTGCTGCAGGCACTGCTGCTGGTGGTCCCGGTTCTGACGTCTCAGCTCCAAAATCAACTGTTGCTTCTGGGTCCCAACCAATGCTGGACCAGCTGCTGCTGCTGTTGTTGGCTTTTGGCTAAGAACTTAATAAACTTGTCCATATCCTTGGTCGGTCGGGCACGCTCCACCACATACCCCTTTTCACAAGGATCGGGGAATCAATGCCCATATTCTCTACCATGTGTAGGCTGTTCGGCTGGGACTCGTCCCCCTCCTGGGTGGCAGGGAGCCAGATCACCTCGCTACTTTGGTCAGGTGTGTCAGTCAGCAGCTCCGGCCCTCTGGGGGAGGGGGCTGAGCAAACAGTTCAATATTAGCAAGCCCGGGCCCTGGATCAGAGTGGGCAACAGTCAGTAGCTCAGGCCCTCAGGCAGGGCTGAGCAGACAGGTTCAAATGCAAACCCCAGGCTCCTGGCTCATAGCAGCCTGGGAGAGGGGGAGACTACCATCAGTAAGGTGGGTGGCAGGGGGAATGCAGGCCCACCCCGTCCACTGCGTCCCAGCCCGGGGCCCTAGCAGCAGCAGAAGACCCGCTGCTGTGTCAGTGGGGATCCTGACCGCAACACACTGACATTGGCTCTGGCAGTGTTGCAGCCAGACTTGGGTTAGCTGCCTCTGGGCTACTTCTTACGTCCCCCTCTAGACGTACCAGGGTCCGGATGGCATCCTTCATGGCGTCACACACCGTGGGCTTCTTGGGGTAGCTGGCGAGCAGTAAGCCTGGCAGTTCCTCAGGGTAACAGGTGAGCTGTAGTCTTGGCAGCATCTCTGGGCTCAGGCTACCATCAGGCATTAGCTGGTCTGGCCAGTTCTCATGTCAGCCACCGATCGCCATGGTCTCCCCATCAGGAGCTACGCCACAAGCGTCTTGTCACTTTGGTGGCTGAGTTCCAAGTGATCTGTGGGGTCGGACTTTTATACTTCCTGTCCTGCATCCTGACCTCTGAGGGGCAGGTGCAGGATTTGCTGATTCTGCCCACTTTGGTGTCCAGAGAGGCTCGTCCCCCTTTGGGGTGGCGGGGAGCCAGACCACCTCACTACAGGTTGTAAGTGGGAGAGAGAGATTCTTTCATCCAAATCTTTCAATTGCAAACTATGGATTAAATTTACTTTACATTCAGTTTCCTGTGTGTCTGTTAAAGTGTGGCTTCAGCACCCAATCTGTCATCTTAGCCATTTTTTCTTATGCAATTGTTCAACTCAAGGCAATGGGACAATTGACATGAGTAAAGATTGCTGAGTAGTTTTAGTCTCTGCATTGCCATGCACTCCAGGGGCGTTACATTACATTTCAGCCATGCAGAGCAATAACCTCATACAGCTGGTAGCAGAAAGGCGATTCCTCTGGGTGTGGGAAATTGGTTGCATGAGGACAGTTGTACTGTACCCACAGAAAACACAGGGCTAACTCCCCAGGCTCAACCTCTTCAGAGGTGGAATCAAGGGAGTTGCAGCCTTCCATGGAGAAGGCTACAAATATGAGGACTCTGCACTTTGTAAGTGAAGGGGGAAGAGCATGTTGTAAGACAGATTGCAGCAGCTGCTCATCCATTCAGGTAGATGCAGGTGTCTTTGCTGAGAAGATCCAGTTTCTATCAAATGATGAGACCCAATTACCTCACTGGCAGAAACCGAGTCCTGGCCACCAAATCCTGAGAAATAAGAAGTCATCACTCGAAGCTTGAGCTGTCCTGTGGTTACAGGTGAGCACCTTCTTCCTGACTGCGTTACTACATCACCTTCCAAACAGGGGTATGAATGTGCTTTATGAATATTGTCTGCGGTGTTGTTGTAACTGTGTTGCTCCCAGGATATTAGAGAGACAAGGTGGGTGAGGTGATATCTTTTACTGGACCAAGTTCTGTTGGAGAGAGAGACAAGTTCTCTAACTTTCAAAAGCTTGTCCCTCTCACCAGCAGAAGTCGGTCTAATAAAAGATATTACCTCATCCATCCTGTCTCTGTCGGTGCTTGCAGTTTTAGCCTCACCTTCCCACAGCAGTGCAGGCGGTGTTAATAGCACTATTTAACAATGGGGAAATTGAAATATATGTCTTATGAAAGGTTCTCAGCTAAGGATCTGGCTCAGGATAACTAGGGTGAAGCCTGGAATAGAATAATGGAAATCAAAACTAAATGAAGTTGATAGAAAGGAACATTAAAATGGGTTATTAAGTGGGTAAAGTGTAAGAATGAAATTAAGAGGATGAGAGGGAATTTGAAGAAAATAAATAACAAAAACTGTGTTACTATATCTGAGTCAGGCAAGTTGCAAGAGAATCCATGAGTCAACTGAACCCAGGAATAAACAAGATATAGACATCGCTTAGGTGCTGTGGTTGAGATTTTGAAGCCATCTAGGAATTGGGTGTCCTAATCTCCTATTAGAATTAATGTCGCAATCCTATAGACAGTTTGACAACCTCCTCTCAAATGATTTATTTGTATCGATCGTCACTAAAAAGTGTTATGAAGTAATCCGCAACAGGTCAACTTTTTTTCAGGGAACAGCCTGTCAGAGGCTGAAATATCAAAAGAGCAGGTTCTTGAACTAACTGGAATTTGGGGTTTCTCTGTATCGCTCTAGGAGAATGTAGTAACATAGGAATTGCCAGATTAGATCAGACTCCAGGGCCATCCTGTCCAGTATCGTTCTCCGAGAGCAGGCAGGACTAGATGTTTCAGAGACAAATGTAAGAACACTGCAATAGGAGTTCTGGAATAATCTCCCCTCACATGTGTCGTGTTGGTCTATAATAGTTAGTTTTGGAATGGATATTAAACCTCGTGGTTTGGGACTTAAGCCAATCTCTATTGTTGCCATTATTATGATGACTCTGGATATTTATATGACTATCAGGAACATCCAATCTCTTCTGGAATCTAGTTAAGTCTTTTATATCAATGGCTTCCTGTGGCAGTGAGTGTGATGCTCCCAAGGGGGCTGCAAGAGTGTGAGTGCCAAACTCAGGACAGACAGTTACAAACCAGGGCACAAAGCCCTCATTGGTTGTCAGGTCAAAACTTAGATTTCACCAACCAACTGTGCCAACTGCAAACTCCTCAGGCACTTTAACAGTCTTGACAGAGTCTCCCCAGAAAGAGCCCTTGGTCTCTCCTGCCACCCAGGTGAGGGTATCTGTGTTCCACGATCCCTTATGCCAAGGATCACAGCAATATTCAGGTTACTCCTGACTTCCCCCAGGTCAATTGGACTTTAGATCTCACACCAAAGAGGACACTTTGAGCCAATTCTATAGTGAACTACTGTACTGGAAGATTTATTAAATAGGAAAAGGAAATGAAAGTTATTTGCAAGGTTAATGCAAGCAAACAGACCCATGACTGAGTCACAGTCTCAGGTGTCAAAAGGTAATACAGGCTTCTCTCAGCAGCAAGCTGTATTTGACCTTTAGAACTGACCCAGGCTAAGCAGCTCGGGATCTCTTGCTAATGTCTAGCAACACCCTGCCCCAAGTGTCCAGTCAGCATAAAAATCCCTAGTTCCTTTTGTTTGGGGTTTTTCTCCCCCTCCTGCCATCTGCTCTGAACTGCAAACTCAATCCACTTCCATGACTCATCTTCACAGGGAGGAGAGCAGAACAATATGTCTCTAGCCCTTTTGTTGATTGTTTCTCAATCCAGTTGTAGGGAGATTACAGTTGCAATATCCATCCATTGCCCACCTGGTATTAGGGTGACCAGATGTCCTTTTTTATAGGAATAGTCCCGATATTTGGGGCTTTGTCTTATACAGGTGTCTATTACCCCCATCGCCTGTCCTGATTTTTGACACTTGCTATCTGGTCACACTCTCTGGTACTGATGGGTTTCCTTTTTCAGAAGAGGCTTCATGTCTGTGGAAGAGCAACTCTTCACAGTCATTAATGTCCCTCTCCTGTGTGGTGATTCATACTCACAGAAGCTCACTATAACTGCTCAAATGTTAAATTACAATATGGAACAGACATTACAGGAAAGATTAATGCAGGGAGCAGCTGACAAGCATTCAAAATTTTCTTATAATTCTAATACCCATATTATTAGTGTAACTCTTCTGCCCCTCTGAGTTGGCAGGAACAAGGCCCGGGTTCAGTATCCAGCGGTTCCGTTTCAATAACGCAATGGAAAACCGGGTCGAGCCCCCACCAAGTGACCTGGGACAATTACATACCACTCCCCCGGGTGCCTTTAGGAGGCAATACTTCCCCTCTCGCAAGCATGGAGTCTGAGTGTAACAAAATCCTTTTAATAAAGGAGGGAAACAATGAGGCATTACATTGGGGAAACACCACAAAGAGGATTTATAACACAAACCATGAGCAAAAGACCCACCTCCAAGTAAGTTTGGCAATGTCTTTTTCCCCTCAGGGTCTTAAGTCCAAATCACCCCAAAGTCCAACAACCCAAAAGTCTCTGTCCCTGGCCAGTGCCGTACCAGAGTTCAAAATTTCATCTGCAGAGTTTTACCCCTCGCCAAGCATGGGTGGAATTGGGGCTGGTGCACACGGGGTGTTAAGGGGCACCTTACATGGGCCGAGGCCGACTGCCCCACCTCTCTGTGGAGATCTGCTGCAACCTTCACCACAAACAGTTCTGCTCTGCTCCTCCAGTCCTCCCCACAAACTGCTCCGCTCTGCTCCACTCGCTGTTCCGTGAGCCACTCCAACCATCCCACATGCTGCTCGGCTCCACCAGCCATCCCATGAACCACTTCAGCTGTCCCCACAAACTGCTCAGCTCCACTCTGCTGTGCTCACCGCTCCAACCATCCTGCAAACTGCTCTGCCAGCTGCTTAGCAATATATCCTCAGGCTCCCCCACTAGTTAACGCAGCACTCAATGATCTCAGCTCAGTAATTTTAGCTCTTTTAGTAATTTCAGCTTGTAGCAGGAGAGCCCCAGTGCTGGTGCACCATTGGCCCAAAGTGAATTCAGCACAGCAACCTCTAGCTAGACTCCTAACAGAATCAAAATTAGTTCTGCTATTCAACAGTGGAGAGAGAGAAGGAGGTGCAATTGGTATGCCAGGCCCTCAAAAGGGGCCCATACCATCAGGTACACACACCTGTCCCCAACCTCTCTCAATTCACTGGTGACACACACCTACACCCCAACTCACTTCATTCATCTGGGTTTTGGAACCCGTGTCCCTTGTTCTAGCGAGTGTTAACTTTAGTTGGTGGTGAGACTCTGTCATAAAACAAACTCATAGTCCTTCATTCAACATAATCAGGGTAAACAACACTTTATCTCCTACCCCACATTACCGAGAAATTGGGGATCCCACAGCTTTCAAAGTGACATTTGGGGCTCCATGCTACACGGCACCGTGGCTGTGACCTATGCAAACAAAGATCAGCCCAAGTCCTTTTCACACTTGCCATAATTCACCACCAGATGTCACGGGGAGAGCTCATCCTGACTCTGCTTACATCAATATTATCCCACAAGTGAGCCGGAGACTCATATCCTGGCTTGTGTTATCTGTCAGTGTCCTAGCTGAGACCGAGAGGACCTGCATGAGCTAGAAACTTGGTCTGCCATCATCAACAGTGAGTGTCCACAGTTCATTAACACTTTGGATGAACAAGTATTTCATTGATAGATTTTAAGTTGCCCCATCTTAATTTCTGGGTTGCATGCCCCCCTGTTCTATAAGGGGCAGGGGAAGACAAAAATATGCCCCATTCTACCTCTCTCCCAGTTTTCTGCAGAGGGAGAGAAAACCGTCAAGCTGAGGATCCTGTAGTCCTGGCCCTGAACCCTGAGAAATAAAAACAAGAGGCTCCATCACTGTCAAGCTTGGGCTGTATTGTAGTTACAGGTGAGCACTATCTTCCTGACTGCAGTTTCTATATCCCCTTCCAAACAGAGGAGAATGGAAATGGATTTGTGAATATTAAGGGAAACAAGGTGGGTCGAGGGAATATATGTAATTTATTGGACCAACCTTTGGTAATGAACGAGAAGACGCTTCTTTGAGCTACACAGAGCTCTTCTTCAGATGAATATGAACAGTTTAAGCTTAGCCTTCACTTACAGCGAGCCACTGCAGAGTGACCAGAAGGCGAATTGTAATAGCACAATTTCAGAGATGGATCTGTGACTGATCCAAATAATGAGCCTCTTGTGATTAAAGGCCAGCTCAGCCGCGAGGATCTGCCCACGACGACAAATGACCACTACCTTTATTACGCCAGCCGAGGATCCTTAAGGCCAGGCGTGTGATCGGAGCCCCAGTCATAGAATTGCGAAGACGCGTGGAAGGGAGGCGCGGCTGACCCGAGAGTTCTGGTTCGATTCAATATCCTCATCAATGATTTAGATAATGGCATAGAGAGTATGCTTATAAAGTCTGTGGATAATACCAAGCCAGAAGGGGTTGTGGGTGCTTGAGGATAGGATTAAATTCAAAATGATCAGAACAACTGGAGAAATGATCTGAAGAAAAAAAGGATGAATTCAAAAAGGACAAATGCAAGACTCCACTTAGGAAGGAACAATCAGTTGCACACATACAAATTGGGAAAAGACTGCGGAAGGAAGGAGTTACTGCAGAAAGGGATCTGGGATCAATAGTGGATCAAAGCTAATATGAGGTCAACAGTATATCACTTTGCAAGAAAGCAAACCTTATTCTGGGATGTTGTAGCAAGACACAAGAAGTAATTCTTCCACTCTACTCTGTGCTGATTCAGGCCTCAACTGTAGTATTGTGTCCAATTCTGTGAGCCACTTTCAGGAAATATGGGACAAATTGGAGAAATCCAGAGAAGAGCAAAAAATGATGAAGTTCAGAAAAATGACCTACGAGGGAAGATTGAAAAAATTGGGTTTGTTTAGTCTGGAGAAGAGAAGACTGAGAGGGGACAAAACAGTTTTCAAGTACTTAAAAGGTTGTCAGGAAGGAGGGGAAAAATTGTTCTTCTTAACCTCTGAGGATAGGACTTGAGCAATGGCTTAAATTGAAGCAAGGCGGTTTAGATTCGACATTAGGAAAAACTGAGTGGCACTCACACTCTTGCATCCCTATTGGGACATCAACTCCTGCCACAGGAATCACTGATATGAAAGACTTAACTAGATTCCAAGAAGAGACTGGATGTCGTGATAGCCATATAAATATCCAGAGTTATCATAAATAATGGCAAACAGTAGAGATTTGGCTTAACCCCAACCATGAGGTTAATAACGCTTCCAAATTAACTATTATAGACCAACACAAACATGTGCAGACCCAGAACTGATTCCTGCAGGACCCCACTCATTATGCCCTTCCAGCATGACTGTGAACCACTGATTACTACTCCCTGGGAACAGTTTTCCAATCACTTATGCACCCACCTTATACACCTAGGTTGTATTTCCCGTTTGTTTCTGAGAAGGCCATGTGATACCATATCAAAAACCTTACTAAAGTCAATATATACCACATCGACTGCTTCCCTGCTATCCACAAGGCTTGTTACCCTGTCAAAGAAAGCTCTCAGGCAGGTTTGACATGGTTTGTTCTTCACAAATCCATGCTGACTGTTACTTATCACCTCATTATCTTCTAGGTGTTTGCAAATTGATTGCTTAAGTATTTGCTCTATTATCTTTTTCCAGATACCGAAGTTAAGCTGACTGGTCTGTAATTCCCCAGGTTGTCCTTATTTCCATTTTTATAGATGGGCATTATATTTACCCTTTTCCATTCTTCTGGAATGTCTCCTGTCTTCTATGACTTTTCAGTGGGATGGTGAGTGGTGATAGAGTCTTACTAGCCTGGATCACACATGCCAGATTGTTTCTAGACTTTGGGTTCAGGGACAGCATCTTCCCCCCACGCCAGTGCTTATCTTGTCCCTGTATTATCATCTCACACTCATTATGGAGTGGGAAGGGTCACTCTCAAGTTAGGGTTGCGCATCAGTCTGGTTCTGCCCCTTCCTAAGACCCACCATCCAAAGAACTGTATTTTATTACTGCTACACAGTTAATGTCGGGAAACAGAAAAGGCATTGCCAGTCTCTCACCATGTAACCATCACAGGAACTAAGGGGAATTTACTCCACTTCATAAATTATGATAAAGTTATCTCTTGTGAGGGGGTGAAAATTGTTTCTTTTCCTACAGAGAACTGAAAGGCTGGATATACCAGGATATATTGTTAGGATTTATTTCCATGAATTATTACAGAACATCAATGCCTACGGACACTAGACCACATTGGAAATCTCAGTCCAAGATTTCGGTTGATATATTTATTGATTTTGACTCCAAAGACATGGTATGATTCTGGCCATTGTCAGAAGTGAAATACAGCGTTTAAACATCATTGTTAAGCTCTGGTATGTCACTAGATGGTATATGATATGACGGATCAGATAATTTCTCTGTCTATCAGTATTGGCTACCATTGAAATGGGTTGTTATAGTAGTCATTGGTATGCACGTAAAACACCCTTTTCCCCATCAGAGCAATGTTCAGTCCTCAGACTGAGACTCCTTGCACTTTGTTCTGAAATCACCATTTAGTCTTAAAATTTCAGCCTGTACCTTGGAGAGAGAGGGAGTTCCTGAATATTTATGGAATTGATTCATGAGATTTGATTAACTTTTAACTCTATGTCCTTCCCATTCAATCTAGGAAAAGATTTATTGTTCCTAGACTCAACCCATGGCAGACAGACACTGGGGAAACCAAACGGCCATCAAAGAATTCACCAGTTCATCCCTTCAGGTAACTGCAGGTCTCTTTAACGAGAAAGTCCCGTTTCTGCAGAATGATGAAAGACAAGAACCTCAGTGGAACCGGAGTCCTGTCTGCCAAACCCTGAAGAGCTCTGTGTAGTTGAAAACTTGTCTCTCACCAAGGTAGTTGGTCCAATAAAAGGTATTACCTCACCCACCTTGTCTCAAACCCTGAGAAATAAACCGAGACTTCTGGCACTTTGCTCTGAATTCTACATTTAAGCTTAAAATTGCAGCCTGTAATCAGGACAGAAAGGAAAGTTTCCAAATATTTATGGAATTAATTCATGAGACTTAACAAACTTTTAACTCTATGTTCTTCCAATTCAATTGCAGAGTTTGATTTATTGTTCCTGGACTCACATCATGGCAGACAGAGACTGGGGAAACCAAATGGCCATCAAAAAATTCATCCTTCTGGGATTCGGGGATCTCCCTGACTTGCAAATTCTTCTCTTCCTGATGTTCCAAGTGATTTACATGGCAACCGTGGCCGGGAACACCCTAATCGTGGTGCTCATTGTGACTGACCAGCACCTTCACACCCCTATGTACTTCTTCCTGGGCAACTTGTCCTTCCTGGAGACCTGCTACACCTCAACCATCCTGCCCAGGTTACTGGCCAGTCTCCTGACAGGGGACAAAACTATCTCAGTCAGTGGCTGCATCACACAACTGTATTTCTGTAGTTCTCTGGTATGTACAGAATGCTATCTCCTAGCAGCAATGTCTTATGATCGGTATTTCGCGATATGTAAACCCCTGCACTATTCAGCTCTTATGAATAACAGGTTTTGCCTCCAGTTGGCTGCTGGGTCATGGTTAAATGGTTGTTTGGCTGTAATTATCTTAGTCTCATTCCTATCACGGTTATTATTCTTGTGGCCAAATGAATTGCCATTTTTTATTGCGATGCCATCCCCCACTGATGGAACTTTCCTGTAGTGACACCCACCGGCATTGGTGTGATTTCATATAGCCTGTGTATTCACCTGCCTCCATTCCTACTAACCCTGACATCCTACATTGCATCATCTCCACCATCCTGAGAATCCTTCCACCACTGGGAGACAAAAGGCCTTTTCCACTGCTTCTCTCACCTGATTGTGGTGACAATTTTCTATGGATCCATAATGATTGTGTATCTGCTACCGAAACATGATACACTGAGGGACCTGAACAAAGTGCTCTCTCTTTGCTACACAGTCCTGACTCCGCTGGTAAACCCCCTCATCTACAGCCTGAGAAACAGAGAGGTCAAGGAAGCCTTGTGCAAAGCAGTCAGTAAATGTGGCTTTTACCAGAACGTGCAGATTCACCTACATAATAATGTAACTTGAGGTTTTCAAAGCTGCCTGGGTGATTTCAGCCATCAGCCTCCATTAAAATTAAGTTGAAAACTCCCTTTGAAAATCTCAGCACTCAGTGTTGTGCATCTCAGTGGAAGGAGCAGGGACTGAGGTGGCCATAATTAGGTGCCCATCATGGAGTTTTTAACTGGCCACTAAGCAGAGTGGAGACCAAATTTTAACCAATTTTTATATCCATAAAAAAGCCTTTTTTTATCAATATAAATGTTTGGACAATAAAAATAGTAACTCCTGGTGCAGCATATGTGGGGACGTAGGCCTGGGAAATATGCAGGGACGTAAGCCTGAGAAATATGCCACCTCTGCAATTGTGCTTATTGCCAGCATAGCCCTCTTCAGGCCAATCACCTTCACTGCACTCACAGGCCAGACAGAAATAACCAGACCCCAGCAGTGATCTCTGGACACTTCACCAGGAACAGCCTCATAGCTCTTATCTGAGCAAAGCCTGGCTTGTGACCAGCTCTGGCAAAGGAACTGCTCCCTGGGCCCTTAGAGGCGGGGAGGTTGGGCAACCACAGTGAAGTCTATGCACATGTTAGGTCCACTGGGATTGTCTCCAGACCCAGCTGTGGTTTTGCCAGGCACACATAGAACTGAGGCCACTTTTGTGGTTGGGTCTGTCAAACCATCACTGATGAGGGACTCTGCCTGCAGCCCTTCAGGGCAGCTGCTGCTCTTCTGCCACCAACTGCACAGAGAAGTTCAAAGGGAGGGGACCTGTTACAATCAGTGCCTCCAGAACTCACTGCGACAAATGCATGTCCCCAGAGGGCTAGTTCTCAGGACACTGTGTCTAGTCAGCCCCAGGTGCCTTACAAAGCTACTGCCTACCAACGGACAGAGCTCCTGTGATGCCTAATGGGGCAGCGCTGGCTCAGTCACTAGGAGCACGTCAGGGCTTGGCCAGAGGTAGGGGACTTGGGCAATGGTGAGAGAACCATAGGGCTCCAACACAGTGGAAAGGATTTTCCAAGGGACCTAATGGAGTTAAGCACCCAAATCACTTTGAAACTGGAGTTGGACTCTTAACTTCCATAGACACTTCTAAGAATCTCAGCCAGGAGAGCAATGGGGACTCTGTCACGGTAGGTTCAATCTATGCATTTCCATTGGAAGCATACCCCACATCAAGACAAATGCACTGAATGGAGCGGAAAACCCCTGCTAATACTTTGAAAGCTGCTGCTGTTGTATGCGCTCTCGTAGCCACTACTGTTGCAATCATGATGTTGTGTGATTTGGTTCCTAGTGGCTATCATTTGGAACAGCACACATCTAGAAATAGAGGGCAGAGCAATGGGACAGGTGTAGCAGTGCTGTCCAGTGGACAGCAGAAGGACAAGAAAGGAGATGTTATGTTGCCAAATGACCAACAGAGGGATGCAAAAAGGGAGGTGAAGCTGTATCATGGTGTATAAGCGGCGAGTTAAGAGCACCAAAGAGAAAAGGAGCTTGATGCTGTGTAATTAGCTATGTATAGTAGCAGATGTTAAGTAGTGAGAAATGGGCTTTTATATTGAATGATGGGCACCAGGTGACATAAGAGCCAAGAATGGGAAAGCAAAAGGAAGAATGCCCTACAGTAGAAAAGAGTAACAGGCTGTCAGGCTGGGAAATGGACACTAAATGGCAGCAAAGTAGAGGAAGCGGGCGGGGGGTCAGAAATACTGACTCGTGACCAATAGATTGCAGTGTCCAATACAATAATGGGAAAGTGGGTGGCAGCAAGCTGTAAGGCTGAGACATAGGCAGCTATTTTCAGAAATGACCACTAGATGGCAGCATATCTTGACTACTAATAAAGGGGCAGTGCAAGTACAAGAGAACCTCAGAGCTAGGAGCACCTTGGGAATGGAGGTTGTTCCTAACTCTGAAATGTTTGTAACTGAACAAATGTTATGGGGGTTCTTTCAAAAGTTTTCAACTGAACGTTGACTTAATGCAGCTTTGAAACTTTACTTGCAGAAGAAAAAGGCTGCGTTTAACCATCTTAATTTAAATGAAACAAGCAGAGAAAGTTTCCTTATCTGGTCAAATCTTTTTTTTAAAAATGTTCCCTTTATTTTTTTAGTAGTTTACATTTAACACAGTACTGTACTGTACAGGATTTAATTTTTATTTATAGTTCTGGTCTTTACTGCTGCTTGATTGCATAGTTCCGGTTCCTGATGAGGTGTGTGGCTGACTGGTCAATTCATCAGTCTGAGGTTCTAGTGTACATTGCAACAGCCCATCACCTAGGACAGGCATCTTCCAAAAACGTAGGCTGGTGTTTGTTTGTGATCTAAAATATTTTCCACAAACGATCATTAGAGTAAAAAGTGATGTACAATGGGACTTGTATAATTGCAAGTCACACAGGGTATTGTTAGCGACAAAGCTTTGGAGATACAAAATGAACGAAGTGGGAGAAAGGTTAAAATGGGACCAAATTAAGAAGCTTTGAAGACAGAATGCAAATACGAGGGAGCATTTACACTTTGTAAATCAAAGGGGAAGCCCCTTTCCCAAACGAAGATAAAATGCACCGGTTCATCCCTTCAGGTCACTGCAAGTCTCTTCACTGAGAAAATCCAGTTCCTGCAAAAAGAAGAGAGACAAGAACCTCTGCTGAGGATTCTGAGTCCTGGCAGCCAAGCCTTGGGAAACAAGAGCCCATCACTTCAAGCTTGGATTATCCTGTGGTTTCAGGTAAGCACTGTCTTCCTGACTGCATTTCCATAGCACTTTCCAAACAGGGGCATGAATGTGCTTTGTGAATATTAGAGGGACAAGGTGGGTGAGATAATAACTTTTATTGGACCAACTCCTGTTGGTGAATGAGAGAAGCTCTCAAGCTACACCGAGCTCTTCTTCAAGTGAATATTAACAGTTTTGGCCTCTCCTTCCCACGGCAGTGCCAGTCAGCATTCACAGCACCTTTTCACAGAGATGGAGTGTGAGAAATATATCTTGTGACAGGTCCTCAGTTGGAGATCTGCCCCACTGACAAAAATGGAGCTGCCTTGATTTGCACCAGCAGAGGATCTGGCTCAGTGTGCCCCAAATGGGGTGGCGAGTGGTAATAGAGTTTTATTACCCTGGATCACGCATGCCAGATTGTTTCTAGACTCCAAGTTCAGAGACAGCATCTCCCCCCCGCAAATGCCTTTCATGTTCCTGTATTATCATTCCACAATCATTATGGCATGGGGAGGGTAACTCCCCAATTAGGGTTGCACATCAATCTGCTTTTGTTCCTTCCTAAAAGCCACTGTTGTGACAAAGTTCCTCCTCTACCTTGGTGGGTCCTGTGCTTATTGGCGGATTTTTTTCACCTCAGTGATCTTCCCCTTTTACGGAACCCACAGTTTGGGTCAGCTCCTCCTGTGTCTGATCAGGAGTTGGGAGGTTTGGGGGGAACCCAGGCCCGCCCTCTACCCCGGGTTCCAGCCCAGGGCCCTGTGGATTGCAGCTGTCTATAGTGCCTCTTGTAACCGCTGCATGACAGCTACAACTCCCTGGGCTACTTCCCCATGGCCTCCTCCAAACACCTTCTTTATCCTCACCACAGGACCTTAATTGCTTGCGTCCATGGTCCACAGGCTACCAATCGATTTAAGGAGCGGGCACGTTGGGTAGCTGTTCCTCAGCTATCCCGTAGTTCCACTTCCGTGTGAGAGCACAGTGCCTGATGGGGCAGAAAACATTGCCCCGGGTGGGGCTGGGTACAGCCTCACCACCTTCCCTTTGCTAAGGCAGCAGAACAACACTTTGGC
>NC_133781.1:790133-799806 GCF_003597395.2 Chelonoidis abingdonii | reverse complement strand
TTGTTGTGATCACTATTTTGATCCCTTTTCTGCGTACTCTCTTTAGGCAGTCATTCCCAAGTGGATGTGTGCAACTCATATGTTCTTTCCTAAGTGGAATACTTTTCATTTGTCCTTATTGAATTTCCACTGATTTACTTTTAGACCATGTTCTTCAGTTTATCAGATCATTTGAATTTAATCCTATCTTCCAAAGCACTCGCAACCCACTCCCAGGATGGTATCATCCCGTAAACTTTGATAAGCGTACCGTCTGTGCCATTATATAAATTAATTGTTATGAAGATATTGAATAGAAACCAGACCCAGAACAGATTCCCTGTGGAGCCCACTCGTTATTGCCCAATCCAACATGACTGTAACCACTGATAACTATCGCTGGGGAAAGTTTCCAAGCATTATTGCACCCACCCTGATTAGTAGCTCCATGCTAGTTGGTATTTCCCTAGTTTGTTTAAGAAGAAGGTCATCGAGACGTATCAAGCCTTACTAAAGTCAAGATATACCACTTTCACACTTCCCCCCATCAACAAAGCTTGTTACTCTGTCAATGAAAAGACAGATATGGTTTGTATGACGCTAATTTGTTCTTGAACAAATCCATACTGACGTTACATTATCACCCTCATTATCTTCTAGGCTGTTGCAAAGATATTGCGCTTAATTACTTTGCTCCATTATTTTTGCAGGGACAGAAGTTAAGCTGATTAGGCTCACTCCTAACTCCCCACGCCTTCGTCCCTTAGTTCCACCTTTTTCTAGATTCGCGATAGGCACTTATGTGTGCCCTTTTCCAGTCTTCTGGAATCTCCCATCTTCCATGACTTTTCAAGGAGGGTGAGTGGTGATAGCTATGTCAGAATCATACAGCCAGATTGTTTTTTAGACTCGAGTCAGGACAGCATCTTCCCCCCACCACCCCGTGCCTTCTTCTCCTCTATTATCATCCCATTTATTATGGAGGGGAGGGTCACTCCCATTAGGGTTGCACATCAGCCTGTTCTGCCCTTCCTAAGACCACCTCCGAAAGAGCTGTATTATTACTGCTACATAGCTAATGCGGGAAACAGAAAAGGATTGTCATTTCCTCACCACACATCATCACAGGAACTAAGGGGGAATTTACACCATCAATTTATGGCATAACTGATCTCTTGTGAGGGGTGAAAATTGTTTTTTTCTACAGATTGAAATGCTGCAATACCAGGATAATTGTTAAATTAATGGAAATAAAATCTAAGAGAAGGTCTAACAAGGTCTGTCCCTAAGAACTCTAGACCACATTGAAAAATCTCAGTCCAAAATTTTAGTGGTTTGATTTTGACTCCTAAGACATAGCATGATTCTGGTCATTGCCAGAAATGAAATACAGCATTCAAGCATCATTGTTAAGATCTAAGATGTCACTAAAGGAATATAATGGTAGAAAAAGAAATAGTCTGATCCGTCATGTCAGTTCTCATCTGCCAGAGATATGAGCTGTTATAGTAGTGATTGCTCTGATTATGGCAGAGGCTGATCTACATGGATACAAATGTTCGGTTCTCAAATTGAGACTTCTGGCACTTTGTTCTGAACTCTACATTTAGGTTTAAAATTTCAGCCTGTAATCTGGACAGGAAGGGGAGTCACTGAATACTTATGGAATTAATTGACACTTTACTAAAATGAAACTTGACTAACTTCTAAGTCTATGTTCTTCCAATTCAGTTGCACAGGGTGTTCTATTGTTCCTAGACTCAAACCATGGCAGACAGAGACTGGGGAAACCAAACGGCCATCACCGAATTCATCCTTCTGGGATTTGGGGATCTCCCTGACCTGCAAATTCTTCTCTTCCTGATGTTCCAAGTGATCTACATGGCAACCATGGCTGGGAACACCCTCATTGTGGTGCTCATTGTGGCTGACCAGCACCTTCACACCCCTATGTACTTCTTCCTGGACAACTTGTCCTGCCTGGAGACTTGCTACACCTCAACCATCCTGCCCAGGTTGCTGGCCAGTCTCCTGATTGGGGACAAAACCATCTCAGTCAGTGGCTGTTTCACACAACTGTATTTCTTTGGGTCTCTGGCATGTACAGAATGCTGTCTCCTAGAAGCAATGTCTTATGATTGGTATTTAGCGATATATAATCCCCTGCACTATTCAACTCTTAGAATAGTAGGTTTTGCCTCCAGTTGGCTGCTGGGTCCTGGTTAAATGGTTGTTTGGCTACTGCTATCTTTGTCTTATTCCTATCACATTTAATATTCTGTGGCCCAAATGAAATTGACCATTTCTATTGTGATTCCACCCCAGTGATGGAACTCTCCTGCAGTGACACCCACCTGGTCATATTGCTGGATGTCATAATAGTCTCCATATTCACCCTGCCTCCATTCCTACTAACCCTGACATCCTATGTGTGCATCATCGCCACCATCCTGGGTATCTCTTCCACCTCCGGGAAACAAAAGGTCTTTTCCACCTGCTCCTCTTACCTCATTGTGGTGACAATTTTCTATGGATCCATAATGATTGTGTACCTGCTACCAAAACATGATATACTGAGAGACCTGAACAAAGTGCTCTCTCTTTGCTACACGGTTCTGACTCCCCTGGTAAACCCCCTCATCTACAGCCTGAGAAACAGAGAGGTCAAGGAAGCCTTGTGCAAAGCAATCAGTAAGTATATGGCTTTCACCAAAACGTGCGGAGACTCCTAGAGAATAACTTAGCCTGAGGTTTTCAAAGCTGCCTGGGTGATTTAAGCAATCAGCCTCAATAAAAGTCAAGCTGAAAACTCCCATTGAAAATCTCAGCACTAATGTGAAAAAGAAAAGGCGAAAGAAAAGGAGATGATCTGCATGGATTTACTGAGACAGTCTTTATGGTCCCCCGCTGTTTCCATGTAACACATGTTCCAGGAAATTGAGGATGTTGACAGCTCTGTTACTCTCTCATGTTCAGCACAGATACACACAGTATGATGGTATTTTTCTCCAGGGTGTTGGCTAAGTGTTCACCTTCTGTGAGGCGTGTGTATGGCTTCTGAAACCACACAGAGCTGACATTGTGTAAGGCACAAAATCCACTAACAATGAAAGTAAATCCTTGGTATATCCCGTGTTTATTTTTTCTCTATGTAAGATAATAAAGTCTTGTAATCAAATTCAGACAGTCTAATACAAACAAAACACAATGGGTGACATTATCATATTTGTTGCTACAGATTGTTTCTTGTGTCCCTAAGGATACAATGCAGAACCCAGCCAGAGCTCAGGTCACTGTTATCCATCTAAGTGGAAGGACCAGGCGGGGAGGTGGCTATAACTGTGGTACCATCATGGATTTTTTAACTGGGCCCAAGATGCAATGGAGACCAATTTTTAACCATTTTTTTTATATCTATATGTCATAAACAGATAGTTTAGGGTTAATGTCTCTTTTACCTATAAAGGGTTAAGAAGCTCAGTAAACCTGGCTGACACCTGACCAGAGGACCAATAGAGGGACAAGATACTTTCAAATCTTGGTTAGGGGGGAGTCTTTTGTTTCTGCTCTTTGTGTTGTTGTTGTTCGCTCTTGGGACTAAGAGGGACCAGAGGTCAATCCAGCCTCTCCAAACTTCTTGAATTCAGTCTTTCATTGTTTCGACTTGGTAGAGTAACAGCCAGGCAAGGCGTGTTAGTCTTATTTTGTTTTCTCAACTTGTAAATGTTCCTTTTTGCTGAGAGGATTACCTCTGTTTGCTGTAACTTTGAACCGAAGTTAGAAGCGCGTTCCTTGGTCAATGAATCTGATTACCCTGTAAAGTATTTTCCATCTTGATTTTACAGAAAAGCTGTCTTTTAACAACCTGATTGATTTTTCCTTGTTTTAAGAATCCAAGAGGCATTGGATCTGGATCACGAGGAACTGGTGGGAGAAAGAGGGGGGGTAATGGTTAAATTCTCCGTGTGTTAAGATCCAAGGGGGTTGGACTGGTTTTCACCAGGAACTTGAGTGAAAAAGGCCTTGAAAAGGCTGCCAGGGAAGGGAAGGTTTTGGGGGACAGGAAGTGATCCGGACACTGAAATTTCTGGGATGTTGGCAGTGTTACCAGATTAAGCTAGTAATGAAGGCTTAGGAAGTGTCCATGCAGGTCCCCACCTCTAGTACCTAAAGTTCAAGTGGGGAGGAAACTGACAACCAGGTGGAATGACACCAATTTTTAACCAAGTTTTTATATCCATTAAAAAAAGCATTTTTGATCAAAAATATGTTTGGACAATAAAAATAGTAACTCCTGGGGCAGCAATAGGTGGGGATGTTGCCTGGGAAATCTTGCCACTCTTGTTCAATTGTGCTCTTGCATCATATGCTCTCTGACAACTAGTTGTCAGTGGTGTAGCTTGCCTGCTTTCCGTATGCTGTCGCAGGCCTGAGCAGACAGGTGATTCAGCAGATGTCGATCGTAAAACTACCAGAAGAAAGACCACAGGCATGGTTTGGGATGCAAAGGCACTCAGCCAGGGTTAGTGCCCTCAAGGCAGAAGTTCTAGCACAAATCTCTGTTCTGTGTTACAGATACACTTAACACATGGGTGCCCAGTTGCCAAAGTAGAGTTCTCAGTCAGCGTGGCGGAATTTCTGCTGCCCTGGGCCACACACACGGGTTAATTGAGGTACCAACATTATAGACTGAGACAACAACTTACATCCCAACCTCACGTGTTTCACTGAACGTCTCTGTACTCCCCTTGTACCTGCTCCAGTGTCTCTGGGCAAAGCTCCCTATTCATACACTTCTGTTAAACCCTCTTATCTGAGTGTTAGGTCAGATGGTTGCCTGGGTATTATCTCCATGGAGTGTGTTCACACACATAGCCTAGTGTCTGTTGCTTCTTAGGAGTGCCTGTGTGTTAGCAACACTTTAGTTACATATCCTTTGCCCAGAGTCTATGTATTGGATCAGTGAACTTGTAAGCATCTGCTGTAATACTGGCCTGACTTTGGTTCTATGGCACTGGCCTCGAATTTGCTGACTATGGTTCAGGCCCATGTCTTACCAATCAGGCCCAGTGCCCAAGCTCCCTCTCATCAACTACACAAACCACACCTCCATTCACTCACACAGGTTTCGGATGCAATCCGCTAGCGCCCGCAGTTGACCCTTGCACCATTTCACCAGGAACACTTTCAGCTCTTATCTTGGCTACACTGGCTTGTGACCAGCTCCAGCAAGCAATAGTCCAGGCTCACTAGACCCTTGAGTTTGGAGAGGTTTGTGTCAAACAAAGAGTAGACTCACAAGCAGCGGCATAGGGATGCCAGGACCCAGGATAGGTTAGGGGGTTAGGTCCATCAATGATATTAGCCGGATGGGCAAGGGGTAGTGTCCCTAGCCTATTGGCCTGGCACCTGTCGGAAAGAAGGATACTGGGCTAGATTGGAGACCATGTCTGACCAGAATGTTGTTCTTTGACCCAGCTTTGGGTTTGCCAGAGTTAACTGAGGCTTTTTCCTAGTGGTCAGGTCTGTTCAACCAAGTCATTCAGGAGTTTTTTTATGATATTAATGACGTACAAGCCAGAAACTGGTTAATATTTTTGTTGTCCACTCTGCCTGATACCAGCTAAAAAACTCCATGATGTGCCTATGGTTTATTGCCACTTCCGTCCTGGTCTTCCATTAGACACACTGAGCCATTGGCATCAGCAAAGCGGAAGGCAAGAAAGGAGACACTCTGTTTCCAAATGACCAAAGAGGAGGTGGAGGAAGGGAGGTGAAGCTGTATAATGGTGTATAAGTGTTGAGCAGAGAGCACTGAAGAGAAGAGGACCTCTGTGCTGCGTAATGAACTGTGGCTAGTAGCAGATATCATGGCATGAGTTATGGACTGTTAGTTGTACTAAATAACGGCTACCAGGTGACATGAGAGTCAAGAACGGGTAAGAGTCAGCTATAGCAAGAAGAATCCATAGAGGAAAGGAGAGCAACAGGCTGTCATTCTGGGAAATTGACACTAGACCGCAGCAGAGTAGAGGAAATGACAGGAGTGTCAGAAATACTGACGGGTGACCAAGATTGCAGTAGGCAATACAATAATGGGAAAGTTATACTGTAAAATGTCCACTAGGTAGCAGCATGTTGTAAGCATGGAATATGGGCAGCTAGTTTCAAAAGTGCCCATTAGATGGCAGCATCTCTTGAATACTAACTAAGGGGCAGTGCAGGTACATTATAAGTGGCCATCACCTTGGACAGGCATCTCCCAAAAATGTAAGCTGGTGTTTGTCCATGTGTAGTGGGGTGACCACCTGCTTCAGCCTGGAAGGGATTGGAAAAGCCCTGCATAGGACTGGGGCTGGGCAAGGTAAAACACTGGTTGATTGGGGGAAGTGGCTGCAGCTGGGGCCACGCCCCAAACTGAGCAACAGGGTCTTATAAGAAGGCCAGGGAAACCAAAAGTGTTAGTTGCCGTCTGCCTGTAGAGGGAGATGGGGAGCTAGAGACATGGTACCTGAGTGGAGCAGGGCTGGGGAACTCCAGCCTGGAAAGCCTCAGGCTGCGGCCTAGCACAAGGCCAACAGTCTATTTTTGACCAGTTAAATGACGTCCTTGGCAATCTTAAAATTGACTGGTCATCAGTGATATCTGTCTGTTTTGATGGAGCATCTACTATGTCTGGCTGTCCTGCAGGAGTTCAAATGAAATGTAAAGAAAGAAACAGTGAAATACTGTAGGTACACTGCTATGCGCATTGTTTGAACCTCGTCCTAGTAGATGCATGCACTTCAAGTAAACAAAACAGAACTGTCTTTGATTTTTTTGGTGTTATTCAGACTCTTTATGCCTTCATGGAGGGGAGTCCTGTGCAGCATGCGGTAATAGAGAAGATTTCACAAGAAGTAGGATCCCAGTTGAAGACTTTGAAGTCACTGTCAAACACAAGATGGGCGTGCAGAGCAGAAGCAGCGGCTGCTATAAAACAAAACTACTCCTTCGTTTTACAAGCTTTACAAGACATTATTGAAACAACTCACCTTGCTGACACTATAATAAAAGCCAGGGGCCTTATCCATGAACTAAACTCATTCAAGTTCATCTTTGCCCTTCACATGATGCACCCTATTCTCCAGATGGTGGTAAAAGTGAGTAAGGCTCTTCAAGCTCCAGAGCTCCAACACTCCCTTCCTCCAATGACTACTTACTTACTGCAGTGAGGGGGTGAAAAGCTTGCATAACTCTTTGGCTGCAATGAGAAGTGGCCCAGAATATTTTCAATCTATTTTCAATGACAGTGTGAAAATGTGTGTAAGGAATGATATATTGATTCCCCCAGTTAAGAAGCGAAAAATGTCCACTCATATTGATGACATGTTAGAGTCCCAGCATCACTTTGATACAAAAGAGGAGCAGGAGAGAATAACTTCATTTTACCCATTCCTAGACTCAGTGATTACTAGCATTGACCAGCGATTTGAAGAGGAGACTTGTAAAATTGTGACTGCAATGGGAAAACTGCCAAGCTTAGACATTGGCAAGGATGATATGAGAATCATTGCCAAGAAATGTAAAGTGTCCTTGGATGAGTTGGAAGCTGAAGTTGGGTTGCTTTGGGGTTATGATGGATCTGTTCCTAAAGGTAGCACAACGAACACCACCAGAGAGTGGCTTGATTGGCTAAAGGAATCAGATCGGTCTTCCATGTTCCAGGCCTTTTACAAATCTATTCAATGCTTTGCAGTCTTACCTGTTACAAGCTGTTCATGTGAAAGAGTCTTTTTGAAACTAGAACATGTAAAAAAACAAACTAAGAAGTACAGGGTTCCAACAGTGCCTCCACTCAAGATTTTGTACATTGAACAAGAATTGGCTTTGTCACTTAATTACAATGATGTGATTGAGGAATTTAAGTCCATAACACCTGGTGAGTGACATCTCATTCTCTAGGACTGGAAGATGAAGAAACCTTAATCTGTTTTGGTCAAACTGGGTTAGCTCATTATCTGGTTAAAGATCATGAAAACTGACTGTATCTTTTTGTATACACCTGGTTATCACTATGGCAAAAATTTGGTATTTTTTGTCTCATTTTTTAAGTTTATATTTAAGTAAAGTTTAGTTGTTAATTTTAAAAAAAAATAAGTTTAGTTAAGTTTTAGTTTCTTTAGTTTGTTTGATGAATAAAAATAATGTCCTTTATGATTGAATATTCAATAAATGTTTGCCTTTAAAAAAGTAAAAATTCCCTGGGTCCCGAGTGCTGGAGACAGGTAGAGAGACCGCAGCACAACCAGTCAGAAAGATGAAGTTCCAATGGAACTGATGCAGAGTTTGGATCCAGGCATCAGAACATTTACTTGGGCGGTGGTAAGGGGTTTTTGTAGGGAAATAACAATGAACACTAGATTTGTTTATGGATAAACGAATGATTTAAGGGAGTATAACAAAGTTGTTGGGTTCAGGCTACACAACAAGAACTGAGCATTCCTGGCTATGGGTGGTGTTCCTTCAAGGGGGCTCCTAATGCAATTGGGTCGTTTCAGTATTTTGGATATCAATAGAGGATTTATTACTAGAATTGATCTGATAATTTCTGAGCTAGGTGTGTGCAGGCATGGGTTAATTTCTGTCTGGAGCAGAGATTTCCCATCATGCAATGCTTCCCTGCTTTCCCAATCCCAGAGTTCAGTGTGGTTCTTGCCTTGGAATCTCTGTTCTCCATTCTGTATGCTAATGGAGGTGCCTCCCTTTCCCATCTTTGAAGCAAATGAGGCTGGAGAGTTTCCTTAATCATATCATCCTTGTCTGAAAGGGCTTAGGTGTGTCTCCCACTGCCTTTTCATTGCTATTTGTAAGTCTTTCTTCTGATCAGCTTTGGTTCAAGAAGAGGCTGGGGGAGGAGGCCCTCCTGAGTCAGACTGCAGAGTTCCTTGACACTGTGGGATGGGGCAGGGGCCAGAGTGGCAGGGGGCACCTGCCAGACATGAGTGGAGGGAGACCCTGGACCTCCAAGCCCCCAACAGGGGTGGGAGCTCCAGAACCAGCTCAACAGCTGCACAATGCCTCCACATTGTCACAATATTTTATTGCCTGTGACCCGTCCCTGACTTTTACTATAAATATCTGACAAAATGAATGATCTGGATGATGGGAGGGATTGCACCCTCAGCAAGTCTGCACATGACACTAAGGGTTTGGTTACACTTGCTGCTGTACAGCGCTGTGAGTTAAACCTGCCTTTGTACAGCTGAGTAGGGAAAGTGCTGCAGTCTGTCCACACTCAGGGCTGGTGCAAGGATATTTCACGCCCTAGGTGAAACTTCCACCTTGAGCCCCCATCCCTGGCCAGGGCCATCGCTAGTTATTGTGGGGGAGCTCTGGGGGGCCCCAGGCCTCCATGAAGGGGCTGGCCCCAGGCCTCTGCGGGGGCATTGTGTGGAGCCCCACCCCAGGCCTCCGTAGGGGATGGGGACTGACCACTTCCTGTGGGAAGTGGAGTGACCCAGCCCCAGCCTGGTCCACAACCCTGGCTCCCAGGCGCGCCACCGGCGAGTGCAAGGGGGATGATTCTCTCCTCCTCCCAAGCCTGAGAGCCAGGGGAGTGGAGCAGGCTGGGGCCAGGTCACTCCAGTTCCTGCAGGAAGTAGACAGCCCTCTGTCCCCCACGGAGGCCTGGTGCCAAACCTCCCCCCCCCCC
>NC_133781.1:786861-788698 GCF_003597395.2 Chelonoidis abingdonii | reverse complement strand
ATACCTGTCCCCAGCCTCTCTCAATTCACTGGGTTTTGGAACCCATGTCCCTTGTCTAGCAAGTACCACCCAACTGAGGTTGAGTCATTTCTGTCACAAAACAGTCCCACAGCTCGGCAACCTGGGATGGGGTAGGCGTGCCTATGCAAATACACTCTCTGAAATTCTTTCCACCAGATGTCAGAGTAGAGCTCATCCTGACTCTGCTTACACTTACAAGTTCACTGTCCGATACATGACCTAGGCAAAGGTATTACTAACGTTGCTGACAAACAGGCATTCCTAAGAAGCAACAGACACTGGGTATGTGTGTGAACATACTCCAGGAGATTAGCTCAGGCACTTCCTGACCTAACACCAGATAAGAGGGTTTGACAGAAGTGATGCATAGGGATGTTCGGCCCGAGACATAAGGAGCAAGGTACAAGGGGAGGTAACAAGAAGATGTCATGAAACATGTGAGGTAGGAAGTAAGTTGTTTGTCTCAGTGTATAAGTGTCGGGGTACCTCAATTTAACCCTTTGTGTGGCCAAGGGGACACCAGAAATTCCCGCACCTGACTGAGCTGCTCCTTGGCACTGGGCACTCGTGTGTTAGTGTATCTGTAACCACAGAACTCGGATGCTAGAACTCTGCCTTGAGGGCACTAAACCTGGCTGAGTGTCTTTGTCACCAAACCATGCCTGTGGTCTTTCTTCCTGGGTAGTGCTATCGAGGTCTGCTGAACCATCTGTCTGCCCATGTCTTTCCGTACAGCATATGGAAAGAGCAGGCAAGCACACCAACTGACAACAGTTTGCAGAGAGCTATGATGGCAAGTTGTACAATTACAGGGGTGGCAGATTTCCCAGGCAACATCCCTACCTATACTGCCCCAGGAGTTACTATTTTTATTGTCCAAACATTGATTTTGATCAAAAATGGCTTTTTTATGGATATAAAAAATTGGTTAAAAATTGTTCTCCACTCCACCTGGTGCCCAGTTAAAATTCCATGATGGTACCACGGTTATGGCCACCTCCCTCCCTGGTCCTTCCACTTAGATGGACAACAGTGACCTGAGCTCTGGGTGGATTCTGCGTTGTACCCTTAGGGGGATAAGAAACAATCTGTAGCAACAAATATGATGATATCATCCATGGTGTTGTGTTTGTATTAGACTGTCTGAATTTGATTACAAGACTTTATTGTCTTACACAGAGAAACAATGAATAGGGGATATACCCAGGGATTTACTTTCATTGTTAGTGGATTTTGTGCCTTACACAATGTCAGCTTTATGTGGTTTCAGAAGCTGTACACACTCCTCACAGAGAGTGAACATTTAGCCAACACCCTGGAGAAAAATACCATCATACTGTGTGTATCGGTGCTGAACATGAGAGAGTGACAGAGCTGTCAACATCCTCACTTTCCTGGAAGATGTGTTACATGGAAACAGCGGGGGACCATAAAGATCATCTCAGTAACTTCATGCAGATCATCTCCTTTTCTTTTTCACATTAGTGCTGAGATTTTCAATGGGAGTTTTCAACTTAATTTTAATGGGGTCTGAATGCTTAAATCACCCAGGCAGCTTTGAAAACCTCAGGCTAAGTTATTCTCTAGGAGTCTCCGCCTGTTTTGGTGAAAGCCACATATTTACTGACTGCTTTGCACAAGGCTTCCTTGACCTCTCTGTTTCTCAGGCTGTAGATGAGGGGGTTTACCAGGGGAGTCAGGACCGTGTAGCAAAGAGAGAGCACTTTGTTCAGGTCTCTCCTTCCACCAGCCGGGAAACAAAAGGCCTTTTCCACCTGCTCCTCTCACCTCATCCTGTGTGACAATTTTCTATGGA
>NC_133781.1:766425-786836 GCF_003597395.2 Chelonoidis abingdonii | reverse complement strand
CATTCTGTATCTCCTCCACCTCCGGGAACAAAGGTCTTTTCCACCTGCTCCTCTCTACCTCATTGTGGTGACAATTTTCTATGGATCCATAATGATTGTGTACCTGCTACCGAAACGTGATATACTGAGAGACCTAACAAAGTGCTCTCTCTTGCTGACAGTTCGACTCCCCTGGTAAACCCCCTCATCTACAGCCTGAGAAACAGAGGTCAAGGAAGCCTTGTGCAAAGCAATCAGTAATATATGGCTCACCAAAGTGCGGAGACTCTAGAGAATAGCTTTGGGTTTTCAAAGCTCCTGGTGATTTAAGCAATCAGCCTCAATAAAATAAGCTGAAACTCCATTGAAAATCTCAGCACTAATGTGAAAAAGAAAAGGGAAAGAAAAGGAGATGATCTGCTGGTTACTGAGACAGTCTTTATGGTCCCCGCTGTTTCATGTAACACATTCCAGGAAATGAGGATGTTGACAGCTCTGTTACTCTCTCATGTTCAGCACGATACACACAGTATGATGGTATTTTTCTCAGGTGTTGGCTAATGTTTCACGCTCTGTGAGGGTGTGTAGCTTCTGAAACCACAGAGCTGACATTGTGTAAGGCACAAATCCACTAACAATGAAAGTAAATCCTTGGTATATCCCGGTTTATTTTTCTCTATGTAAGATAATAAGTCTTGTAATCAATTCAGACAGTCTAATAAAACAAACACAATGGGTGACATCAATATTTGTTGCTACAGATGTTCTGTGTCCCTAGAGATACAATGCAGAACCAGCCAGAGCTAGGTCACTGTTATCCATCTAAGTGGAAGACCAGGCGGGAGGTGGCTATAACTGTGGTACCATCATGGATTTTTTAACTGGGCCCAAGATGCAATGGAGACAATTTTAACCATTTTTTTTATATCTATATGTCATAAAAGATAGTTTAGGGTTAATGTCTCTTTTACCTATAAAGGTTAAGAAGCTCAGTAAACCTGCTGACACCTGCCAGAGGACCAATAGAGGACAAGATACTTTCAAATCTGGTTAGGGGGAGTCTTTGTTTGCTCTTTTGTTGTTGTTGTTCGCTCTTTGGGACATAGAGGGACCAGAGGTCATCCAGCTCTCAAATCTTTCTGAATCAGTCTTTCATGTTTCAGACTTGTAGTAACAGCCAGGCAAGGCGTGTTAGCTTATTTTGTTTTCTCAACTTGTAAATGTTCCTTTTGCTGAAGGATTTTCTCTGTTTGCTGTAACTTTGAACCGAAGTTAGAAGCGGTTTGAATCTGATTACCCTGTAAGTATTTTCCATCTTGATTTTACAGAAAAGCTTTCTTTAACAAACCTGTTGATTTTCTCTGTTTTCAGATCCAAGAGGATTGGATCTGACTCACGAGGAATGTGGGAGAAAGAGGGGGGTAATGGTTAAATTCTCCGGTGTTAAGATCCAAGGGGTTGGACTGGTTTTCACCAGGAACTTGGGTGAAAAGCCTCTGAAGGCTGCCCCCGGAAGGGAAGGTTTTGGGGAAGGAAGTGATCCGGACACTGAAATTCTGGATGTGGAGTGTTACAGATCTAAGCTAGTAATTAAGCTTAGAAGTGTCCATGCAGGTCCCACCTCTGTACCCTAAAGTTCAGAGTGGGGGGAACATGACAACAGGTGGAATGGACACCAATTTTTACCAATTTTTTATCCATAAAAAACCATTTTGATCAAATAAATGTTGGACAAAAAATAGTAACTCCTGGGGAGCATAGGTGGGATGTTGCCTGGGAATCTGCCACTCTTGTAATTGTGCTTCTTGCTCTATGCTCTCTGCAACTATTGTCAGTTGGTGTGCTTGCTGTTTTTCCGTATGCTGTCGCAGGCCTGAGCGACAGGTGATTCAGCAGATGTCGATAGTAACTACCAGAAAGAAGACCACAGGCATGGTTTGTGACAAAGGCACTAGCCGTTTAGTGCCCTCAAGGCAGAGTTCTCGCATCCAAATTCTGTGTTACAGATACACTACACATGGGTGCCCAGTGCCAAAAGCATTCTCAGTCAGCTGCGGGAATTTCTGCTGTCCTGGACCACACACAGGGTTAAATTGAGGTACCTCAACATTCATAGACTGAGACAAACAACTTACATCCCACTCACGTGTTTCATGACATCTGTTGTTACCTCCCTTGTACCTGCTCCGTGTCTCTGGCAAAGCACCCTATTCATCACTTCTGTTAAACCCTCTTATCTGGTGTTAGGTCAGATGGGCCTGGGCAATTCCTGGAGTGTGTTCACACACATACCTAATGTCTGTGTCTTCTTAGGAGTGCCTGTGTGTTAGCACACTAGTATAGACTTTGCCTAGGTCATGTATTGGACAGTGACTTGTAGCATCTGCTGTATAATGGCCTGACTTTGGTTCATGCATGGCCGGACATTGCTGACTATGGTTCAGGCCTCAGGTCTTACACCAGGCCCAGTGCCCCAAGCTCCCTCTCTCAACTACACAAAACCAACACTCCATTCAACTCACACAGGTCGGATGCAATCCGCTAGGCCCAGCAGTGACCCTGCACATGTCACCAGGACAACTTCATAGCTCTTATCTTGGTACACCTGGCTGTGACCAGCTCCAGCAAGCAATAGCTCCGAGGCTCACTAGACCCTTGAGTGGAGAGGTGGTCAACAAAGAAGTAGACTCACAAGCCAGGGGCATAGGATGCCAGGACCCAAGGATAGGTTAGGGGGTTAGGTCCATCAATGAATATTAGCGGGATGGCAAGGTGTGTCCCTAGCCTATGGCCTGGCACTGTCGGAAGACAGGATACTGGGCTAGTATGGACCATTGACTGCCCAGAATGTCTGTTCTTGACCCAGTTTGGGTTTTGCCAGAGTAACTGAGGCTGTCTAGGTCAGGTCTGTCAACAGTCATCAGGGGTTTTTTTATGGTATAAAAGAACTGGTTAATTTTGTGTCCACTCTGCCTGATACCCAGCTAAAACTCCATGATGTGACCATGGTTATGCCACTTCCGTCCTGGTCCTTCCACTTAGACAACACTGAACCCAGGGACATCAGCCAAAGAGGAAAGGCAAGAAAGAGAACACTTTTTCCAAATGACCAAAGAGGAGGTGGAGGAAGGGAGGTTAGCTGTATTGGTGTATAAGTGTTGAGCGAGAAGCACTGAAGAGAAGAGGACCTCTTGCTGCGTAATGACTGGGCTAGTAGCAATATCGTGGCATGATTATGGACTGTTAGTGTACTAATAACGGCTACCAGTGACATGAGAGTCAAACGGGTAAGAGTCAGCTATAGCAAGAAGAATCCATAGAGGAAAGGAGAGCACAGGCTGTCATTCTGGGAAATTGACACTAGACCGCAGCAGAGTAGAGGAAATGCAGGGAGTGTCAGAAATACTGCGGTGACCAAGATTGGTAGGCAATACAATAATGGAAGTTATACTGTAAAATGTCACATAGGTAGCAGCATGTTGTAAGCATGGAATATGGGCAGCTAGTTTCAAAGTGCCCATTAGATGGCAGCATCTCTTGAATCTAACTAAGGGCAGTGCAGTACATTATTAAGTGGCTCACCTTGGACAGCATCTCCCAAAAATGTAAGGCTGGTGTTTCCATGCAGGATGGTGGCGATGATGCACACGTAGGATGTCAGGGTTAGTAGGAATGGAGGCAGGGTGAATATGGAGGCTATTACGAAAGCCAGCAATATGATCAGGTGAGTGTCATTGCAGGCGAGTTCCATCAGTGGGATGACATCACAATAGAAATGGTCAATTTCATTTGGGCCACAGAATATTAAATGTGATAGAAATAAGACAAAGATGGCAGTAGCCAAACAGCCACTTAACCATGACCCAGCAGCCAACTGGAGGCAAACCCTGCTATTCATATGAGTTGAATAGTGCAGGGGTTTACATATCGCTAAATATCGATCATAAGACATCGCTGCTAGGAGATAGCATTCTGTACATGCCAGAGAACCAAAGAAATACTGTTGTGTGAAGCAGCCACTGACTGAGATGGTTCTGTCCCCAGTAAGGAGACTGGCCAGCAACCTGGGCAGGATGGTTGAGGTGTAGCACGTCTCCAGGCAGGACAAGTTGCCCAGGAAGAAGTACATGGGGGTGTGAAGGTGCTGGTCAGCCACAACGAACACCACGATGAGGGTGTTCCCAGCCACAGTTGCCATGTAGATCACTTGGAACATCAGGAAGAGAAGAATTTGCAGGTCAGGGAGATCCCCGAATCCCAGAAGGATGAATTCTGTGATGGCCGTTTGATTTCCCCAGTCTCTGTCTGCCATGGTTTGAGTCCAGGAACAATAGAACACCCTGTGGAATTGAATTGGAAGAACCTAGAGTTAAAAGTTAGTGAAGTTTCATTTTAGTAAAGTTTCAATTACTTCCATAACTATTCGGAGACTCCTCTTCCTGTCCAGATTACAGGCTGAACTTTGAAACCTAAATGCAGAGTTCACAACAAAGTGCCAGAAGTCTCAATTTGAGAACCGAACATACATATCCATGTAGACCAGCCTCTGCCATGATCAGAGCAATCACTCCTATAAAAGCCTATATCTCTGGTAGCCGAGTACTGATATAACGGATAAGACTGTTTCTTTATCTACCATTATATCCCTTTAGTGACATCTTAGAGCTTAAAAATGATGCTTAAATGCTGTATTTCATTTCTGGCAATGACCAGAATCATGCTATGTCTTAGGAGACAAAATCAAACAACTAAACTCTTGGACTGAGATTTTTCAATGCGGTCTAGAATTCTTAGGCACCGACCTACTGTTAGATTTATTTCCATTAATTCTAACAATATATTCTGGTACATGCAGCATTTCAATGCTCCGTAGGAAAAAGAACAATTTTCATCCCCTCACAAGAGATCAGTTTATGCCATAAAATACGAAGTGGTGTAAATTCTCCCTTAGTTCCTGTGATGGTGATGTGGGGAGGAAATGACAATCCCTTTTCTGTTTCCCGACATTAGCTATGTAGCAGTAATAAAATACAGCTCTTTGGAGAGTGGGTCTTAGGAAGAGGCAGAATCAGGCTGATGTGCAACCCTAACTGGGAAGTGATCCTCCTCACTCCGTAATAAATGTGGGATGACAATAGAGGAGCAAGAAAGGCACCAGGGTGGGGGGAGGAAGATGCTGTCCCTGAACTCGTAGTCTAAAAACAATCTGGCATGTATGATTCAGGCTAGTAAGACTCACCACTCCATTGACAAGTCATGGAAGATGGGAGACATTCCAGAAGACTGGAAAAGGACAAATGTAGTGCCCATTTATAAAAATGGAATTACAGACCAGTCAGCTTAACATCTATACCCAGAAAGATAATGGAGTAAATAATTAAGCAATACATTTGCAAACACCTAGAAGATAATGAGGTGATAAGTAACAGTCAGTATGGATTTGTCAAGAACCAACTGAGTCCAAACCAACCTCATAGCTTTGACAGAGTAACAAACCTTGTTGATCGGGCGGGGAAGTGGTAGATGTGGTATATCTTGACTTTAGTAAGGCTTTTGATACTGTCTCGCATGACCTTCTCATAAACAAACTAGGGAAATACAACCTAGATGGAGCTACTATAAGGTGGTGCATAACTGATTGGAAAACTGTTCCCAGAGAGTAGTTATTACTAGTTCACAGTCATGTTGGATGGGCATAATGAGTGGGCTCCCGCAGGGATCGGTTCTGGGTCTGGTTCTGTTCAATATCTTCATCAATGATTTAGATAATGGCATAGAGAGTATGCTTATAAAGTTTATGGATGATACCATTCTGGGAGGGGTTGTGAGTGCTTTGCAGGATAGGATTAAAATTCAGAATGATCTGGACAAACTGAAGAAATGGTCTAAAGTAAATCAGATGAAATTCAATAAGGACAAATGCAAAGTATTCCACTTAGGAAGAACAATGAGTTGCACACATACAATATGGGAAATGACTGCCTAGGAAAGAGTACTGCAGAAAGGGATCATAGTGGATCACAAGCTAAATATGAGTCAGTGTAACACTGTTGCAAAAAAAAAAAGCAAACCTCATTCTGGGATGTATTAGCAAGAGTGTTGTAAGCAAGACACGAGAAGTAATTCTTCTGCTCTCCTCTGTGCTGAGTAGGCCTCAACTGCAGTATTGTATCCAGTTCTGGGAACCACATTTCAGGAAAGATGTGGACAGACTGGAGAAAGTCCAGAGAAGAACAACAAAAATAATTAAAGGTCTAGAAAACATGACCTATGAAGGAAGTTTGAAAAAATTGGGTTTGTTTAGTCTGGAGAAGAGAAGACTGTATTTAAGAGGTTTTCAAGTATTTAAGAGGTTGTGACAAAGAGGAGAGAGAAAAATTGTTCTCCTTAACGTCTGAGGATAGGACAAGAAGCAATGGTCTTAAATTTCAGCAATTATGATTTAGTTTTAACATCAGGAAAAAATTCCTAACAGAGTGGTTAAGCACTAAAATAAATTTCCATGCGAGGTTGTGGAATCTCCATCACTGGAGATTTTAAGAGCAGATTGGACAAACACCTCTCAGGGATTGTCTGGATTAGTGGTTCTTAACCTTAACTGCAGCCTTCACCCCTTTGGTTTTCAATATATATTTTCGCACCCCTTATGAAAAATCACTGAAGTAGGTCAGATCTTTAAACCTAGATGTATCATAACTATAGAATGAAAGAGAATTATATATTTATTTTAATTTTGCAGTAAAATTAAGAATACATGAAAAATTACACACTTTTTTTAAGTTTACAAGCTCAGTGACTCTTCTGCTTTTGCTTTTGTTCAATGATGTTCGAGAAACAAGGAACTTTTTTTGAAATAGCCACATATGTCATCACTTGCATTTAGGCCGTTTCTGGCCTTTGTTTTGATATGTAATAGTGATGAAAGTTGCAAATGGCACAAGGATCTCAAGCTCTGTCTTCGCCAGTTGTGGAAACAGTGCTAGTTGAGCACACAAGATATACTCAAGCTTCATTGTCTCAATAATTTTACTACAATTAGCTTAAAAACTTGAAAATATTTTTTGTTTGTATATTACAGTAATCGTTAATAAATGTATAATGTTAATAAATACATAGGTTTGATGAAACAAAGTAGTTGTACTTACGTGCCTGTTCTTAATTTGTGTTTTTGATGATTTACCTTCTAAAAAGTTCTGGCATTCCAGAAAGAGAATCTCACACCCCTAGGTGGTGCGTGCACCCCATGGTAAGAACTACTGGTCTAGATAATACTTAGTCTTGCCTTGAGTGCAGGGGACTGGATTAGATGACCTCTTGAGGCCCTTTCCAATTCTCTGATTCTATGATTGGGGCTCATACTAAGCCGGATCCTCAGCCGGTGTAAATCAAGGTAGCTTCATTTGTGTCAGTGGAGCAGATCCTCAACTGAGGACCTGTCGCAAGACATAGCTCTAACACTCTCTCTGTGAAATGGTGCTATGAACGCTGAGTGGCACTGTGGTGGGAAGGAGAGGCCTAAACTGTTAATATTCACGTGAAGAAGAGCTCTGTGTAGCTCAAAAAGATCTCTAGTTCACCACCAAATATTGGTTCAATAAGAGATGTTGGTTCAATAAGAGATATTACTTCACCCATCATGTCCCTCTGATATTCACAAATCAAAGTTATGCCCCTGTTTAGAAGGTGGTATAGAAATGCAGTCAGGAAGACAGTGCTGACCTGTAACTACAAGACAACCCAAGCTTGAAGTGATGAGCTCTTGTTTCTCAGGATTCAGCAGCCAGGACTCAGGATTCTCAGCTGAGGTTCTTGATGTTCCTCTTTCTGCAGAAATTGGGAGAAGGTAGAATGGGGAACTTCTGTTTTCTCTGGCCCTTACTCCAAGAACAAGGGGAACATACAACTAAAATAAAAGGTGGATGTAGTGGAGCAGCTGCCCCATTCCTGTCCTGAAGGGGTTAAAAGCAGTCCTGGAGAGGGCTGCGCCTGGGTAAAAGGGATTAAGAACAGCTGGGGAAGCTGAGTGAGTCGCTGACCACAACTGTGGCCAGCTCAATCACGGCCCAGCTGGCCCTTGTAAGAGGGCTGTGGGCCAGAAGCAGAACACCCACTATCTCTAGCTTCTTGAGACAGAAGACCTGGCTGCCTGGGAGCTGAGAAGGGCACCAGTGGTGAAGCAGTGCTGGGGAAGGGCAGAGGGCGCTGGGGAACTCCAGCCAGGTAAAACCCCAGGCTGCAGGCCTTGCTAAAAGAGCCAAATAGGTACCAGGGCTACAGAGAAACAGCCCAGAGATAGGCAAAAGCAGCAGGTCCTAACCCCCTTACCGATGATGAGTGGTTTACAGAATGCAGTCTGCCTCAGGGAGTGGGGGCTAAACAATGACTGGCAGTAGCCACTGAGGCAAGGTGCGGATAGAGGGTGGGGGTTCCCTTGGGAGGGGAGACCCAGAGTGTGGGGGCACTGCCAGGGGGCAGTACCCCCAGAAAAAGGGGCACCGAGGTCCGAGAAGAATACAGGGGTTTGTGGCAGGTGAGACACCAGCCTGCAGAGGGCGCTCTGGTCTGGAAGAGCTAATTCCTGAGACAACCAGCAGGAGGTGCCATGCTGGTGAGTCATTGCCCCCCAAACACACGGTGGGCAACTTAAAATCTATAAAGTGAAATATTTGTTCACTCCAATTGTAATTAAACTGTGGAACTCACAAGGATGCTGGCAGATCAAGTTTTAGCTCATGCCAAGGTCCCCCCTGTTTCAGCAGGACACTAACAGATAGAAAGGTGGAATCAATCTGGCTCACTTGTGGGTTAATATTAATAAGATGGGAACTAGAATTATAAAAAAGTGTTTAATGTTTGGACTCTCTTGAATGCTTGTCAGTTGCTGCCTGCATTAATTTCCCCTGTAAGGTCTGTTCCATATTGTAATTTAATATTTGAGCGGTTGTAGTGAGCTTCTGTGAGTATAAATCACCACACAGGAGAGGGATGTTAATGAGTGTGAAAAGTTGCTCTTCCACAGACATTAAACCTCTCCTGAAAAAGGAAACCCATCAGTACCAGAGAGGGTGACCAGATAGCAAGTGTGAACAATCAGGACACAAGACGAGGTTGTAGGGGGTTAATAGACACCTGTATAAGACAAAGCCCCAAATATCGGGACAGTCCCTATAAAATGGGACATCTGGTCACCCTAATATCAGGTGGGCAATGGGTGGATATTGCAACTGTAATCTCCCTACAACTGGATTGAGAAACAATCAACAAAAAGACTAGAGACTTATTGTTCTGCTCTCCTCCCTATGAAGATGAGTCATGCAAGTGGATTGAGTTTGCAGTTCAGAGCAGATGGCAGGAGGGGAAGAGAAACCCCAAACGAAAGGAACTAGGGATCTCTATGCTGATTGGATGCTTGGGGCAGGGTGTTTCTAGACATTAGCAAAAGATCTCCAGCTGCTTAGCCTGGGTTAGTCCTAAAGATCAAATACAGCTTGCTGCTGAGAGAAGCCTGTATTACCTTTTGAAACCTGAGCCTGTGACTCATTCATGGGTCTGTTTTCTTGCTTTAACCTTGTAAATAACTCTCATTTCATTTTCCTATTTAATAAAACTTTCTATACAGTAGTTAACTATAGGATTGGCTCCAAGCGTCGTCTTTGGTGTGAGACCTAAAGTGCAATTGACCTGGGGGAAGTCAGGAGTAACCTGAATATTGCTGTGATCCTTGGTGTAATAGGCCATGTAACATAGATACGCTCACCTGGGTGGCAGGACAGAGCAGCACAGTCAAGGGGAATTTCTGGGGGGACTCTGTCAAGGCTGTTAAAGTGCCTGAGGAGTTTGCACTCAGTGCAGTTGGTTGGTGAAATCTAAGTTTTGACCTGACAACCAATGAGGGCTTTGTGCCCTGGTTTGTAACTGTCTGTCCTGAGTTTGGCACTCACACTCTTGCATCCCCACTGAGAGCATCACACTCACTGCCACAGAAAGTCACTGTTATGAAAGACTTAACTAGATTAGAGAAGACATTGGATGTTCCTGATAGCCATATAAATATCCAGTTAACATAATAATGGCAACAATAGAGATTGGCTTAAGCCCCAAACCATGAGGTTTAATAACCATTCCAAAACTAATTATTATAGACCAACACGACATGTGAGGGAAGATTATCCCAGAACTGCTATTGCAGTGTTCTTACATTTGCCTCTGAAACATGTAGTACTGACTGCTCTCGGAGAGCGATACTGGCCAGGATGGCCCTTGGGTCTGATCTAATCTGGCAATTCCCGTATTACTACATTCCCATAGAGCGACACAGAGAAACTCAAATACCAGTTAGTTCCATAATCTGCTCTTTTGATATTTCAGCCTCTGACAGGCTGTTCCCTGAAAAAATGTTGACCTGGTGCAGATTGCTTCATAACGCTTTTTGGTGAAGATCGATACAAATATCATTTGAGAGGAAGTTGTCAGACTGTCTATAGGATTGCAACATTAATTCTAATAGGAGATTAGGACACCCAATTCCTAGGTGGCTTCAAAATCTCAACCATAGCACCTAAGCAATGTCTATATCTTGTTTATTCCTTGAGTTCAGCTGACTCATGGATTCTCTTGCAACCTGCCTGACTCAGATATAGTGACACAGTTTGTTATTTACTTTTAACTAAAACCATTTATTTTTCAATTTCCCTCTCATCCTCCTAATTTCGTTCTTACGCTTTACCCATTTAACAACCCAATTTAATGTTCCTTTTTATCAGCTTCACTTGGTTTTGATTTCCATTATTCTATTCCAGGCTTCACCTCTCTCTGCAACCACAGTTGGTCCAGTAAAAGATATCACCTCACTCACCTTGTGTCTCTAATATCCTGGGATCAACACAGTTACAAAAACACTGCTAACAATATTCACAAAGCACATTCATGCCCCTATTTAGAAGGTGGTGTAGAAACGCAGTCAGGAAGATGGTGCTCACCTGCAACCACAGGACAGCTCAAGTTTTAAGTGATGATCTCTTATTTCTCAGGGTTTGGTGGCCAGGACTCAGTTTCTTCCACTGAGGTAACTGGGTTTCATCATTCAGTAGAAACTGGATGTGCTCAGCAAAGACACCTGAATGGACGAGTAACTGCTGTGATGTTTCTTAGAACATTGATGAGCTGGTGCATGTGACCTACGTTTTGAAAATGGGCTTCCCCTTCGATTTAATAAGTGTAAATGCTCTCACATATTTGTACTCTTTCTTCAAGCTTTTCAGTATGGTCCCACTTCAACATTTCTCCCACTTGGTTCATTTTGTGCCTCCAAAGCTTTATAGCTAACAATGCCCAGCGTGACTTGCAATTATACAACTCCCATTGTACATCATTCTTTGTGTAATAATCCTTTGAGGAAAATATTTTAGGTCATGGTGTAGACATGCGGACTCACCCCTGCGCACCTCCTTCTGGTCTCTTAGGGAATTAGCTCTATTACCAGCCAGGAGCACCCTCTGCAGGCCAGAGATTCACCTGTCCTCTGGTCCCCGTGTCCCTCCCTGGATCCCGGTGCCCCTTTAACTGGGGTGCTGCACTCTGGCAGTACCATCACAGTTCTGGGTCTCCCCCTCCCAGGGGAACCCCCAAGCCACTATCCCCACCTCACCTCAGTATCAGGCTACTGCCAGTAATTGTCTGGCCCCCACACCCTGGGGCAGACAGCAGTATCAGCCTACTCATCACTGGCAAGGTTGGGTTTGGACCCACTGGCTTTGCCTACCCCTGGGCTGCCCCCTGCAACACCGAGTACCTGTTGGTCTTGTGCTAGGCCACAGCCTGGGGCTTTCCAGGCTGGAGTTACCCAGCACTGCTCCACTCAGGTACCATGTCTGTAGCTCCCTGCAGCCAGGCCCATCTCCCTCTACAGGCAAAGGGAGACTGATCCTTTTGGCTTCCCTGGCCTTCTTATAAGGTCCTGTTGCTCAGTTTGGGGCATGGCCCCAGCTGCAGCCACTTCCCCCAATCAACTCAGAAATGTGCAAGACTGTGCGACTCATCCTGGGGACTCTGCAGTCTCTACAACTATGCACTTGGCCAGGAGTGCCTCTGCAGGGCTTTTGGAACCACAGTGCTTGGCAAGTGGTCACCTCCCTGGACGCACGTGCCCTTCATTTTTGGGTGATGCCTTGTCGCGTAACCACATTGGGTCTCCTTGGCCATACAACAACCCCGTGAGCAAAAGTACCTTGTTGCTAAGTATTCAAGGCTGCAGAGTCTAATGGGCATTTAAACTAGCTGCCCAATATCTTCACCTCTGCAATATGCACCTATGCATTACTCAGAGATAAGGGTGACCTGAACAAGAAACCTGCGATGTCTTAAGCCAAAAAAAAAAAAAAAATCAAAAAAAAAAAAAAAAAAAAAAAACAAAAAAAAAAAAAAAAAAAAAAAAAAAAAAAAAAAAAAAACCCTGGCTGCCCCCTGCAACCTCTAGTACCTGGCAATCTTGTGCTAGACCGCTAGCCTGGGGAGAATTTCTCAGGCTGGAGTTACCCAGCCCCTGCTCTGCTCCACTCAGGTACCATGTCTGTAGCTCCCTGCAGCCAGGCCCATCTCCCTCTACAGGCAAAGGGAGACTGATCCTTTTGGCTTCCCTGGCCTTCTTATAAGGTCCTGTTGCTCAGTTTGGGGCATGGCCCCAGCTGCAGCCACTTCCCCCAATCAACCAGCTTTTTACCTTGCCCAACCCCAGCCCTTTGCAGGGCTTTTCCAACCCCTTTCAGGCTGGAGCGGGTGGTCACCCTGCTACACATGGACAAACACCAGCTTACATTTTTGGGAGATGCCTGTCCAAGGTGATGGCCACTTATAATGTATTTGCACTGCCTCTTTATTAGTATTCAAGAGATGCTGCCTTCTAATGGGCATTTTTGAAACTAGCTGCCCATATCTCATGCCTACAACATGCTGCTTCCTAGTGGCCATTTTACTGTATAACTTTCCCATTATTGTATTGCCTATTGAAAGCTTGATCGCCAGCCAGTATGTCTGACACTCCTTCTCATTTCCTCTACTCTGCAGCCATCTAGTGTCGATTTCCCAGAATTACAGCCTGTTGGTCTCCTTTCCTCCAGGGCTTCTTCTTGCTATAGCTGACTCTTTACCGTTCTTGACTCTCATGTCACCTGGTAGCCATTATTTAGTATAACTAAAAGCCCATAACTTACTCCATAACATCTGCTACTAGCCGCAGCTCATTACGCAGCACAGTGCTCTCTGCTCAACTGTCTTCTGACAGTGGCCTGTGCCATAGGCTAGGGACATTATCCCTGCCCATCCTGGCTAATACCCATTGATGGACCTATCCTCCATTAACCTATCCTTGGGTCTGGGCAGTCCCTGTGCCCCTGGCTTATGAGTCTACCTTGTTGTTTGCCCAACTTCCCCACCTCCAAGGGCCCAGTGAGCCTGAAGTTATTGCTTTGCTGGAGCTGGTCACAGCCGGGCGTAGCCAAGATAAGAGGTTTGAAGCTGTTCCTGGTGACATGTCCAGGGCTCACTGCTGGGCCTAGTGGATTGCATCTGGCCTGTGTGAGTGCAATGGAGGTGGTTGGTTTGCGTAGGCGAGAGAGAGAGCTCGGGGCACTGGGCCTGATGTAAGACGTGAGGCCTGAACCATAGTCAGCAAAGTCCAGCCATGCCATGAACGAAAGTGGGGACAAAAGACATATCTGGCTTTAAGACTAAGCTTGATAAGTTTATGGAAGGGATGATATGATAGGATAGTTTAATTTTGGCAGTTGTCCTTGGATTATCAGCAGATAGGTCTGCTCAATGGTCTGCGATGGGATGTTGGATGGGATGGGATCAGAGTTACTGCAGAGAATTCTTGAGATTCTTTCCTCGACTGCTGGCTTGGGGAGTCCTTGCCACGTGCTCAGGTTGTTAGCTGAATCGCCATATTTGGGGTCGGAAGGGAATTTTCTGCCAGGGCAGATTTGGCTGACGCTCTGGAGCGTTTGCTTCCCCTGCAAAGCATGATCCATGGGTCACTTGCTGGTGGATTCTCTGCACTTGAGCTCTCAAAAACCCAATTTGAAAACTTCAATAACTCGGACCATAGGTTAGGGGTTTTTTATAAAAGTGGATGGGTAGGGTTCTGGGGCCCTGCTTTGTGGCAGGGGTCAGATTAGATGATCATTTCGGTCCTTCTGACCTATGAGTCTATGAGTCTATGAAAAGTCAGGCCTGTATTACAGCAGTGCTTACAAGTTCACTGTCCAAACTGACGGCAAAGATATTCTAGTGTTGCCTAACACACAAGGCACTCCTAAGAAGCAACAGACACTGGCTATGTGTTGTACAACTCCAGGAGATTAAACCAGCACATCCTGACCTAACACTAGATAAGAGGGTTTTGACAGAAGTGGATGAGAATAGGGATGAATAGGGGTGTTTTGCCTGGAGGACACCTGGAGCAAGTTACAAGGGAGGTAACAAGAAGATGTCATGAACACGTGAGGTGGGATGTAAGTTGTTTTGCCAGTCTATAATGTCAGGGTACCTCAATTTAACCCTTTGTGTGGCCCAGGGGACACCAGAAATTCCCCGCTGACTGAGCCTGCTTTGGCACTGGGCACCCCGTGTAGTTAGTGTATCTGTACAAGATCCAGGATGCTAGAACATCTGCCTTAGGGCAATAAATCTGGCTTGAGTGCCTTTGTCACCAAACGTGCCTGTGGTCTTTCTTCCTGGTAGTACTATCGAGGTCTGCTGAACCATCTGTCTGCCCAGTCTGCCGACAGCAATATGAGAGCAAACAGCATTGTCAAGCCTACCTGTTGCTTGCACCTTGTATTATCAGGGGCAGAAAGTAGCCATAGGAGGTTCAATTAGAATGAAGTGGTTTATAAGCACAATGGGGTTGAAGGATGGCCTGTGGGTGGGATCACTTAGCCATTGCAATGCCCTGTATTGCAGTGCCTAACTTTTAGGTGACCTGCCACCCAGGGGAAACCACAGATCCTCTGTTTGGTGCCCAAATCTCCATACAATGCCTGGAAGAGGTAGATGCCTGAGGGGGGATGCACAAAGCCATCACAATAGGTGGGGAACTGCCTAAGCCAGCCAGTAGCAGATGCCAAGGAAGGGATGTGTTCTAGCAGAGAGTTTTGCGCTTAGTCCAGGCAGAAAGGAGGGTGCCTAGCTCTTCTTGCAATTACCGCGGGAGCCCTTCTGGAGCAGGCGTCTAATTGTTTCTTGCAAGATGTGGTGGCACATACCTAACCGCCATAGCAGATGACCAAGGGGTTGGCGAGGGCGAGGGAGAGAACGGGACTGCACCCATGGGAGTAGTACAAAGACTAGGCCACGAGTTTGAGGTCCCATGGAGACCCCAGCTCAGCTCCCCCTCTGTGTGGTAGGTAGCAGGTTTGAACAGTTTTTCCCCCCTCAGCGTGCCCCCACCCTAGGCTATGGAGCAGGGTCCCACATTCTCTCGACCAAGCAATTTTAATTAAGATGCGAGTCAAAAAGCTGGAGCAGGAGAGCTGGAGGGAGCCTCATGTCAGGCTATCCCATAGCCCAGTGTTTGGCGCTCCCCTGAGAGGAGGCAGATCCCTGTTAATGCCCTCTCCCTCAGGCGAGGAGGGACTTGAAGTGGCTACTCTCATGCCAGCTGAGTGCCTTAACCCAATGGCTTGAAGGTGACTTTTTCCTCCCCACCCCACCAGCTCGTTGGTGGAGTGCTGTGCTCTCAGGACATCTACAGATCGGGCCCTGCAGGTGAGCTTGGTGGGGGAATGTTCAACTTCACCTGCTTTGAGGTTTCCTCTGGGGCTTAGCAGTGAGCTAGACATCTGGGTGCCTGCCCTGAGCAGAAACTTAGCTGCACAGGTTATTCAGCAGCTGAGGGAAGTCAGGGTGGCTCCAGAACCAGCACCAAGCGCGTGCCTGGGACGGCAAGCCACAAGAGACGGCCTGCCGGTCACATGTGAGGGTGGCAGCTCAGGCTGCCTTCGGCGCATGCCTTGCGGGAGGTCTGCATGGTCCCGCGCCTTCAGGTGGTAATGGCTCAGCTAGCCGGGTACGGCCAGAACTCCCGCGCTTACCAAACTGCACCGTCCGCCAGCAGCCATGAACAGCGCGAAGTCAGCCTGATTGCGTGCTTGGGACGCAAATATCTACCAGAGCGCGCCCTGGTGGAGGGTTCTTGTGGATCATGGTGGTGGTCTAAGGCCTGTCGTACAGCTAGAAAGTAAGCTCGACCATAAGTCAACCTTGCTATTCGGCTCTACTTCGCTGCCCTTGTGTCTACAACATTGTCTCTCGTCTGGATGTAAGCACCTCATTGAAATAGGTGATGGCAGTAAAACCACCTCCCTGAGTGGCATTGAGCACAGGTCGACCTACAGGGTGATGCTGCATGAAATGTAGACAAGTTCATGACCTGTTGCACCCTAAACGTCGCCTCAGCACGCTGTCACAAAGCCCCATTTCAATGCAACAATCACATTGCTGGTTACAATGGTGAACTCAGCTGCTTCGGGCTCATGGAGACCAAGAAGCAACACACTCTTTTAAATCCTGCCATATTTTTGAAATGCCTTTCCTGATTGCCAACCTTAGGAGCTCTGCTTGTTGTGTGCAACTGCGGCCTTCGGGGGAAAAGAGGAGGAGCACGGGGTGGAGGCCTGGTAAAAGAAGCGGCGTGGGGCCAAGGAGGGGTTTGGGGCTCATGCATGTGTTCCCAACTTTTGCCTTTTGAGAAGGTTGTTTCACTCTACTACTGCGCTGTGAGCAAATAATGCCAATAATCAGTGGCCATTGCCCTAGAATTAGATTCCCTGGAATGGGGCCATGAAATATGAAGCTTCAGCAATGGAAATCCTCCCTCCCACCAGCTTTCGGTAGGCCATACCCTTCCCCTCCGCATGGGCTGGAGCTAGGAGAGCGGAGTGGTACCAAAGTGCCTCCAAGCTGCCAGTGTCATGAGCAGTTCATCTTAAAAGTGTTGATGGGAATAAGGAGGTAGTTTTGAAAAACTTCCTTTTCCCTTCCACTGTGACTTAAACTGATAATCTGTCTCTTTTATCGCGCTTCTAGTATGATGGCCTTGAGATGTGCCTTCCTCTGCACCCACAAAAGGCCTGCCCTGATTGAGGAGGGAAAGAAGAGGACAGAGGGGAGCATATATTTCATGCTGAGATTCCCTGCAGCCAGTGCTGCACTGGAGCTTACAAAACAGAGGGCCTGGAGTGCCAACAGGCAGATGGCATGGAGACAAGGCGGGAGTGAACAGCAGAATGGCCTAGGAATGCCAGCAGGAAAAGGAGAGGATATGCCCCCAGACACAAGATGGAACCTCCTCAGGCTCAGGGAACGGAGGCCCAGGCCCGCAAAGGTGAACAAGCAGGTGCTTGGGGTGGCTAAGGGGAAGGGGCGGGCACGTTGGGACTTGGCAGCAATTCGGGTGTGGCGGATCCCTTGGTCCCTCTCAGAGGAAAGGACCAGCCACCAAATTCGACGGTCAAAGAAGAAAGCGGCGGCGGTGGAGCTGCTCCTGATTGCGATCACAGATTTTTGTATTTATTTATTTTTTTTGCAACTTGGGGCGGCAAAAGCCCTCAGAGCCGGCCCTGTCTCGAGCAGCATCACCCAAACGTGCAGACCCTGGCTGACCTTATATGATCTTCTGGAGGAAGCAGAGGGTCCACATGCCACTGTCTCAGGCCTCTCTTTGAGGGGTCCATCACTGCCACTTTTGTGTTGGACACAGTCAAGAGGGCAGAGCCCATGTCATGCCCTGAGCGTTATGAATCCAGCCTGAAGAGTTTAGCAGAGCTCTTATGGACTAAAATTAGTCCCTCTTTCCACCATTCTCTGGAAGCCTGGTAAGAGCAGGACTCCTGAGGGACCAACGTCAGCTGCTGTAGACGGGAGGCGCAACTGCCCCAGTGAACAATTCTTCATTGACCTCTGTGTCAGGGAGGTTCCTGTGAGATTAATGGCTGGGGAGACCTGCATCATGGTGGTATTAATTCATTCTCTAGATCCCTGATATGTAAATGTGAAGGCTCTTGGTGTACCTGTCATTCGATTAACCTTGCTGGGCTCTTTGTTCTGAGCGGATACCTGTTCCCAGCAAAGCTTATGGAGGTGCGAGGGCACTGATCAGTTAAACACGGTTCCAGAGAGGAAGAGTGAAGAGAAAGTGCATGGGTTGTGGGGAGGGAGGTGGTTGGATGAAAGCAGGGCCTCACGCCAGTCAGAAGATGCTAGCATGTGTTAACAGGCCCAATGACACGTCTAGAGTGGCTAAAGCGTCGTGAATCACTGATGATCACAATGGCTGAGGAGGGTCAGAGGAATTGAAAGGAGTATAAACTGGGTGAACGACGATATCCATGAGGAAAGTAATGGTCTCCAGACCCGGACCCTAGGTACTTGTTTATAGCCAATGAAATGGAAAACGAATAGGCATCGGAGAGAAGTGTTTTAATGGTCTGTTTAGTTATGGAGATTGATGGAAAAGAAGAAAAACAGGGTTGGGGCACCTTCCCAATGGGTCACGGTAAGCCTCCAATTCACTGGACTGAGCTAAATTTTGGCAATAGAACGCATGACCAGGCCACAGGACAACTGAAGATGGGAGAGTTGGAGAATAGAAAACTTTAGAGTGAGAGGTGACTCTGAGGTAGGATAGCTGAAGATAAATTATAGAATAAGCTATACTACAGGTGAATGGATTGCAATAATGGTACTACGTGGCGTGTGTACAGCTGATAACTCGTTAATATAGAGAAATTATAACATATCACACATCATTTAGATCACAAATGGCTGGTGATGGACAGTTCTCCAAAGGCTGAGTGTGGGGTGGAAGGTTATGATTGGGGACTGGCCGCGTAGAATTAGGGGCTGTGTGGTTTTGGGAACCGCACTGCGAGCTCTGGAGAGGGCACAGTGGGCTGTAGTGAGACACGAGGGGAGAGGATACTCGGGACTAGGTAAGAGGAGTTCACGGGATGGATGTGAGCCGACATGGTGGGCTGCAAGCTGGAGTCAAAGCCTGATATCATCCTCTTCCTTAGACCAGCCGTACTGCATCAATAACTCCACTCAAAGTAACCCTGGGGTGAGAGGGGAGTCAGCCCCATTGAATTACTCCTGACTAAGTGTGGGTACATGTAGCCCATTGACTTGCAATGGAGTTCTAACTTTTCTTAAGTTTAGGTATTTGGGCTGAATTTTTTTTTTCCTCACACCAGAGGATCAACCAGGGCTCAGAGTCTCACAGAAAGCAGATTCTCGCAGTGGCTGATGTTCCACTCCACACAAGGCAGTCCAGTACCGCCCTTGGGGGAAATGAAGTTACAGTGCTATTTAAGCCAATAGCGTGTAGCTCTCAGTTAGGCACATCAGCCTTTGAAGGGGTGGGTGGTTGGCGCTGGAAACAGAGGTTACACAGTGCATGTGCATGGAGAGAGCATGAAGCCTGGTTGATTGCTACCTCTGGACACAGACCTAAGCTGTACTGAAGGAGGAAGGTCTGGCAATCTAAACCGAAGCCTCCATCTCGAGGGCGCTGAGTATTGACTCTAATATGGAGTCAAAGTCTGAAACAAAGAAGCTGGCATCTCCCTCTGTCCACAGGTTTTAATTTTTGGAAATCCTCACCCGAGCCACAGCAGAAAACTTGGACAGGTTGCTGAAACCTATTTTTTGGAAATGCAAAATAGGTTACACATCACATTCCTGTGGGTAGTAGAGGATGGGCGGTGAAACAAATGGAAGCGTGGTATGTACCACCGGCTCTTCTGAACCCAAAGCTTCAGTAACTCCTTTACCTGCCTTGTATGACGCTTGAGTCAGGAAATAAATCAATGGGGACACGCAGCACCCATCTGATAAGTTGGTTTGAAATTAAACAGTGCAACAAGAGTGCTTTTCTACTTGAAGCTTTTACTTATTGTCTCCAGCACGTACCACATCTTGTAGACTGAAGTCCTGGCTTCAGAACAGGTTATGTTGGGAGCACCCAACTGTAGGATATCACCCAGGTCTGGAGTGGTCTCGAGTGTCCAGTGACAGATTTCCAGTGGCCAGCTTCCGTTTCTGCTGGCTGGGGAATTCGAAAAGGTTTCACAGCAGAGTTCATAACCGAGCTTTGTCCACCTTCTTATCCCTTACAAGTATTAGCATAGTCTTACAATCAAAACCAACCATTAGAGCGAAGCAACAAGCGTGTTATAAAAACATGTCTTTTTAAAAAAAATTTAGGCAAGCAGCTTTGTTTGAATCGTTAGCCTTGCATGTCATGTATTTCCACATAACATCAGCTCAAAAACAATGCCAGGACTATGCCTGTATTTCTAAGAGCGCAAACGTTCGAGCCATTTCAAAGAGCAGCTACCGAAGGATGCAGACTCATGCTCACACGTCTTGTGAAC
>NC_133781.1:736596-766400 GCF_003597395.2 Chelonoidis abingdonii | reverse complement strand
TCAATAATGACCGAGCAAAGATATTGCTAGCATTGCTAACACACAGGCACTCCTAAGAAGACAGACGTATTGGGTATGTGTGGAACACACTCCAGGCGATTAGCCAGGCACATCCTGACCTACACAGAAAGAGGGTTTGACAGAATGATGAGAATAGGGATGTTTTGCCGAGAACACCTGGAGCAAGGTACAAAGGGGAGTGTCAAAAGTAGACTCAGGACTCAGAGTTTGTCAGACAACTCTGTTTTATTAGCACAGCACTCGCTAATACACCCAGATAATGTGAGCAGCCATGCAAGGCCAAACAGTCTTATTATACAGATAAAAGAGCGGGAATTAGACAAAGGAACAAAGAAAGCAAAAAACAGCTAAATCACCTGGGCACAGATGCATATCCCACTTTCTTACTACTGTTATCGATCTAAGGCAATACTTCAACCAAATGGCCCGTAAACGGTGCCAATTGTTCCTATGTTAATGTCTGTGTTCCTGACACCTGGATTGCAACATTCCAACAATTTTGCTTAAAGGTACAGACAACATTTCTTTAATCCTTTCTATTCTTACAATATAATTCATTCTACTTTCACAGGAGGTAACAAGAAGATGTCATGAAACACTTGAGGTGGGACGTAAGTTGTTTGTCTCAGTCTATAAATGTCGGGGTACCTCAATTTAACCCTTTGTGTGGTCCAGGGAACAGCAGAAATTCCTGCTGCTGACTGAGCTGCTTGGCACTGGGCACCCGTGTGTTAGTGTATCTGTAGCCAGAGAACCAGGATGCTAGAACTCTGCCTTGAGGGCAATAAATCTGGCTGAGTGCCTTTGTCACCAAACCATGCCTGTGTTCTTTCTTCCTGGGTAGTACTATCGAGGTCTGCTGAACCATATGTCTGCCCAGGCCTGCGACAGCATACAGAGAGAGCAGGCAAGCATGTGTCAAGCTTCACCTGTTGCTTGCACCTTCTGTATTATCAGGGGCAGAAGTAGTCATAGGAGGTTCATGAATGAGAATGGAGAGGTTTCATAACCACATGGGGTGGAAGGATGGCCTGATGGATGGGGATCTACTTAGCCATTGCAATGCCCTGTATTGCAGTGCCTAACTTTTAGGTGACCTGCCACCCAGGGGAAACCACAGATCCTCTGTTTGGTGCCCCAAATCTCCATACAATGCCTGGGAAGAGGTAGATGCCTGAGGGGGGATGCACAAAGCCATCACAATAGGTGGGGAACTGCCTAAGCCAGCCAGTAGCAGATGCCAAGGAGAGGGATGTGTTCTAGCAGAGAGTTTTGCGCTTGAGTCCAGGCAGAAAGGAGGTGCCTAGCTCTTCTTGCAATTTACCGCTGGGAGCCCTTCTGGAGCCAGGCGTCTAAGTTGTTTCTTGCAAGACTGATGGTGGCACATACCTAACCGCATAGCAGATGACCAAGGGGTGGGAGGGCGAGGGAGAGACGGGACTGCACCCATGGGAGTAGTACAAATGACTAGGCCAGGAGTTTGAGGTGCCCCATGGAGACCCCAGCTCAGCTCCCCCATCTGTGTGGTAGGTAGCAGGGTTTGAACAGATGTTCCCCCCTCAGCGGGGTGCCCCCACCCCTGGGCTATGGAGCAGGTCCCACATTCTCTCTGGACCAAGGCAATTTTAATTACAGATGCAGAGTCAAAAAGCTGGAGCAGGAGAGCTGGAGGGAGCCTCATGTCAGGCTATCCCATAGCCCAGTGGTTTGAGCGCTCCCCTGAGAGGAGGCAGATCCCTGTTAATGCCCTTCTCCTCAGGCGGAGGAGGGACTTGAAGTGGCTACTCTCAAATGCCAGCTGAGTGCCTTAACCAATGGCTTGAAGGTGACTTTTTCCTCCCCACCCCACCAGCTCTGTTAGGTGGAGTGACATGTGCTCTCAGGACATCTAACAGATCGGGCCCTGCAGGTGAGCTTGGTGGGGGAATGTTCAACTTCACCTGCTTTGAGGTTTCCTCTGGGGCTTAGCAGTGAGCTAGACATCTGGGTGCCTGCCTGAGGCAGAAACTTAGCTGCTAACAGTGTTATTCAGCAGCTGAGCGGAGTCAGGGGTGGCTCCAGATACCAGCATACCAAGCGCGTGCCTGGGACGGCAAGCCACAAGAGACGGCCTGCCGGTCACTGTGAGGGTGGCAGTCAGGCTGCCTTCGGCGGCATGCCTGCGGGAGGTCTGCTGGTCCCGCGCCTTCAGTGGTAATTCAGCAGCGGGTACGCCAAATCCGCCTTACCAACGCACCTCCCGCAGGCATGACACCGAAGTCAGCCTGATTGCGTGCTTGGGACAGCAAAATACACAGAGCCGCCCCTGAGTGGAGGGTTCTGTGGATCATGGGTGTGTCTAAGGCCTGGTCTACACTAGAAAGTTAAGTCGACATAAGTCAACTTGCATAGGTCTACTTGTGCCCGTGTCTACACTTTTGTCTCTGGCTGATGTAAGCACCTCATTAAGGTGATGCAGTAAAACCACCTCCCTGAGTGGCATTGAGCCATGGTCGACCTACAGAGGTTGATGCTGCATGAATGTAGACAGTTCATGACCTGTGTCAACCCTAACAGTCCTCCAGCAGCTGTCACACAATGCCCCATTCCATGCAACAATCACATTGCTGGTTACAATGGTGAACTCAGCTGCTTCGGGCTCATGGAGACCAGAAGTCACACACTCTTTTAAAATCCCTGCATATTTTTGAAATGCCTTTTCCTGATTGCCAACCTAGGAGCTCTGCCTTGTTGTGTGCAACTGCGGGCCTCGGGGGAAGAGGAGGAGCACGGGGTGGAGGCTCTGGTTAAAAGAAGGGGTGGGGCCAAGGAGGGGGTTGGGATCATGCATGTGTCCCACTTTTGCCTTTTGAGAAGGTGGTCACTCTACTACTGCCTGTGGCAAATAATGCCAATAATCAGTGCCATTGCCCTAGAATCATATCCCTGGAATGGGGCCTGAAATATTATAGCTTCAGGCAATGGAAAATCCTCCCTCCCACCACTTCGGTAGGCCATACTCCTCCGCATGGCTGGAGCTGGAGAGCGGAGTGGTACCAAAGTGCTCCAAAGCTGCCAGTGTCATGAAGCAGGTCATCTTAAAAGTGTTGATGGGAATAAGGGAAGGTAGTTTTGAAACTTTCCTTTCCCTTTCCACTGTGACTGTAAATGATACATCTGTCTCTTTTATCAGCAGCTTCTAGTATGATGGCCTTTGAGATGTGCCTCCTCTGCACCCACAAAAGGCCTGACCCTGATGAGGAGGTGAAAGAAGAGGACAAGGGAGGACATATTCAGTGAGATCCTGCAAGCCAGTGCTGCACTGGAGCACAAACAGAGGGCCTGGAGTGCCAACATGGCAGATGGCATGGAGAAAGGCGGAGTGAACAGCAGAATGGCCTAGGAATGCCAGCAGGAAAAGGAGAGGGAGATGCCCCAGGACACAATGGACCTTCTCAGGCCAGGGACGGCTCCAGGCCCCAGGTGAACAAGCAGGTGCTTGGGGTGGCTAAGGGGAAGGGATGGCACGTTGGGATCTTTGGCAGCAATTCGGTGGCGGATCCCTTGGTCCCTCTCAGAGGAAAGGACCAGCCACCAAATTGACGTCAAAGAAGAAAGCGGCGCGGTGGAGCTGCTCCTGATTGCGATCACAGATTTTTGTATTTATTTATTTTTTTTGCAACTTGGGGCGGCAAAAGCCCTAGAGCCGGCCCTGTCTCGAGCAGCACACCCAAACGCTGCAGACCCTGGCTGACCTAATGATCTTCTGGGAGGAAGCAGAGGGTCCCATGCCACTGTCTCAGCCTCTCTTTGAGGGGTCCCCATCACTGCCACTCTGTGTTGGGTACACAGTCAAGGGGCAGAGCCCCATGCATGGCCCTGAAGAGTATGAATCCAGCCCTGAGAGTTAGCAGAGCTTTATGGGACTAAAAGTGCCTCTTTCCACATTCTCCTGGGAACAGCCCTGGTCAGAGCAGTGACTCCTGGAGGGACCAACGTCAGCTGCTGTAGAGGGAGGGGCAATGCCCCCAGTGAACAATTCTTCATTGACCTCTGTGTCAGGGAGGTTCCCTGTGAGTTAATGGCTGGCTGGAGACCTGCATCATGGTGGTTTAATTCATTCTCTGATCTGATGTAAATGTGAAGGCTCTTGTGATACCTGTCATTGATTAACCTTGCTGGGCTCTTTGTCTGAGCGATACCTTGTTCCCCAGCTTAACTGTGTATTGGGCAGGGTTGGGCAGAGCCCACCCTGGAGTCACTGTTCAGAAAAGCGGGGCTGGTCCAGACAGAGGAAGGAGGAGAGTGGGGAAGGAAGAAAGTGGTGGCCTGGGTTTGCCAATGGGGAGATGGAGGAGAGAATGGGATGGTGTTTGGTGGGAGATGGAAGGAAGCAGGGGTTGGGGCCTGTTCCCTGGGACTGGGGCCAAGTCAGGAGAATGGGGCTGAGCAGAGGAGGGGACTGATGGGCAGAGGGGTTCAGTAGGGATCTCTGAGGAAGCTGAGTCACAAACTCTGGGTGGGAAAATTGGCACTGGCTGGTGGGATGGGAAAATCTCAACAGACAAGGGCTGGAAGTCTCTGTGGGGTGGAAGGTTATGATTGGGGACTGAGGGGATTAGGGGCTGTGGGTGTTTGTTTGGGGGGTCTGGGCTGTGTGAGACACAGGGAGGGAGATACTCGGGACTAGGGTAAGAGGAGTTCAGTGGATGGAGGACATGGTGGGAGCTGGAGTCAAAAAGCCTGAATCTCCTCTTCCTTAGACCAGCCGTACTGCATCATAACTCCACTAAGTAACCCTGGGGTGAGAGGGGAGTCAGCCCCATTGAATTACTCCTGACTAAGTGTGGGTCATGTTAGCCCCATTGACTGCAATGGAGTTCTAACTTTTCTTAAAGTTAGGGTATTTTGGTGCTGATTTTTTTTTTCCTCACACAGAGAGATCAAACCAGGGCTCAGATCCTCACAGAAGCAGATTCTCCAGTGCTTGATGGTTACTCCACCAGAGTGCAGGTCAGTACCAGCCCTTTGGGGGAAATGAAGTTACAGTGCTATTAGCCATAGCGTGTAGCTCTCCAGTTAGGCACATCAGCCTTTGAAGGGGTTGGTGTGGCGCTAAACAGATTACACAGTGCATGTGCATGGAGAGAGCATGAGCTGGTTGATTGCTACCTCTGGATCACAGACCTAAGCTTCTGAAGGAGGAATGGTCTGGCCATCAAACCGAAGCCCCACTCGGGCGCTGAGTTTGACTCTAATAGTGGGTCAAAGTCTGAAACTAAAAGAAGCTGGCATCTCCCTCTGTCCAAGGGTTTTTAATTTTTGGAAATGTCACCCGAGCACAGCAGAAAATTTGGAAGGTGCTGAAACTATTTTTGGAATGAAAATAGGTTACACATGCACATTCCTGCTGGGTAGAGAGGATGGGCGGGAACAATGGGAGAGGGTATTACCCACCGGCTTTCTGAACCCAAAGCTCTCAGTAACTTTACTCCTTATGAGGCTGTGTCAGGAAATAAATCAATGGGGACACAGCACACCCATCTGATAAGTGGTTGATATAAACAGTGCAAACAAGAGTGCTTTCACTTGAAGCTTTTACTTTATTTAGTCTCCAGCACGTACACACACAAGCAACAGGTTATGTTGGAGCACCCCAAACTGTAGTTACCCCAAGGTCTGGAGTGGTCCTCGAGTGTCCAGTGACAGATTTCCAGTGGCCAGCCTTCCGTCTGCTGCTGGGGAATTCGAAATAGGTTCACAGCAGAGTTCACTTAACCCAGATCTTGTCCCCTTCTTATCCTTACAAGTATTACATAGCTTACCAATCAAAACCAACCATTAAGCAAGAAGCAGGTGTTAAAAAACATGTCACTTTTAAAAAAATATTAGCAAGCAGTTTTGAACTGTTAGCCTTGCAGCTGTATTTCCACATAACAGCAGTCAAAACTACAGCCAGACTTCCTGTATTTCTAAGACGCAAACTTCAGCAATTTCAAAAGAGAGCTTACCAGGAAGGATGCAGGCTCATGCTCACGTCTTGTGATCGCTCAGCTCCTGAGCTGCTTTTAGCAATGAGCAAGATAATCAGGATTCCAGCTACTGACAGTGGCCTAGGCATTTTGCTAGTTGTCAAAAGCTCCCCAACAAGAGGTTTTGGGGGTAGCAAGAGAGGGATGATTAAAGTGGGAGATAAATGGAGTGGAGGGTCAATTGGAGAGGAATGGGAATTAGGTGGAGTGGAGGGGAAGGGTGGGACACTGTGAAGGGGGCCATGATAGTGAATGACAGGGGACTGGGGGGAAATAGAGGCAGAACAGGTATGGCTGACAGCCCCCATTTCCCTCCTGTGTGTATGCCAATATCTGTCTTTACCATTCAATACAGATGCAGCGGACATATTCAATGCTGCTAGTGTGCAAGCAGATGATTACCACTAGCTATTGCCAGCTCCCAAGGACAACCTTAATTAAACCACAGTGTTAACTAAAGTTTTGTTTTGGTTTGTTGCAATAGAGAGAGAGAGAGAGAGATATCTTACCTAATTTACACTGGTGTAAGCCTAAAGTAACTCCATTAACTTTAGTTAACTGAGTTTTGATCATTACCACTCATTTTACATAAAGAGATTGCCTCCGCAGGAATGTGATGTGTAATAATTCTATCTGTAAAGACAGACAGAATGAAGTCATGGTCGTGGGAGAAATCTGGAAATTTTATTCTTGGTTAATAATGTTCACCAAGTCAGTTTCCTCGGAGCACCTTTAATTTCTTTGTTCCTCATGCTGTAGATGATTGGATTCATGATCGGTGGCACCACGGAATACAGCACACCCACCACAAGATCCAGACCTGATAGACAGATGGAGGGTGGCTTCACATAGGCAAAGGTCCCAGTGCAAACAAACAAGGAGACCACAGTGAGGTGAGGGAGGCAGGTGGAGATGGCTTTATGCCGGCCCCACTCAGAGGGGATTATCAGCACCGTGGTGAAGATCTGAACATATGACACAATTATTAAAACAAAGCAGCTTATAATTAAACATGCAAAAAGGGCAATAACCCCAACTTCATTGAGATATGACCCAGAGCAAGTGAGCTTGAGTAGCTGTGGGATTTCACAGAAGAATTGATCCACCACGTTGCCTCCACAGAAGGTTAATGCAAATGTGTTCCCAGTGTGCAGTGCAGAGCAGAAAACGCCACTGAACGGAGCACTGGCTGCCATTTCAATACAAGCTCTCCTGTTCATCAGAGACTCATAGTCTAGTGGTTTGCAGATGGTGACATAGCGGTCATATGTCATGATGGTGAGAAAACCAAGGTCACCCGCAGTGAAGAAAATGAAGAGAAAGACCTAGGCAACGCACCCAGAATAAGAAATCAACCTGGTGTTCAATAGGGAATTGGCCATGAACTTGAGAACAATGGCGGAGATGGATCCGAGGTCTATCATGGACAAATTCATCAAGAAGAAGTACATGAGGGTGTGAAGATGGTGGTCCAGGGCTACAGCAGTAATAATGAGGAGGTTCCCAATCAGAGCTGCCAGGAAAATCCCTAGAAACACCACAAAGTGTAAAATCTGCAGCTCTCGAGCCTCAGAGAACTCAGGAGAAGGAATTTGATAAAGTGGTTTTGTTGGACATTTTCCTTCTCAGGACATTGTGCACTGCCTGTGCAGGGACGGGCAAGGGCAATGTCAGGATAGAGCACTTCTGCCTCTTCGTCTCTGACAATCACACCACGAGTCAGGTGCATTATCACACCAGTGTAAATCGGTATAGCTCCCTTACAGTCAAAGGATGGCTCCATTTCCACCATCTGACTATCCATCCAACATGCAGCTAGATAAAAATCAATGTAAATATGGAACGAGTCACAACACAAATCGAACAATCTTAGGAATGATGGTCCTGCTATTGTGACAATGGAGAGCTATTTTAGGAGGGGAGAATGAGGCACTGCCTGCACTCTGAGCTAGGGATGTGATTCCCAGCTTGCATACACACACTCGCAGTAGCTCATTGAGAGCTAGTGTGAGTATAAACTGCAGTGTAGCCACTATAGCATGGGCAGTGGCAGTGGAGGCACAGCTGAGCCCTGATGAGTACGTTCCCACAGGGCACAGGTGGCTTTGTAGCTTTGCCCATGGCCCCACAGATACACAGCTATTTGTACTCGCGCTAGCGCTCATCAAGCTAATGCAAATATGTAAGCTGGAAATTACACTGCTAGCCCTTAGTTTAGACAAGACAAGTTTGGCTTGTGTAGCCTAGCAAAACACCAGCTGAGAGGGGATACAATCACTCTCTGTATATAGATCAGAGTGGTAAACACCAGGGATGGAGAAGAGCTGTTGATGCTAAAGGAGAATGTTGGCATAAGAACAAATGACGATAAACTGGCCATGAGTAAATTTAGACTGGAAATGCAGAGGAAGTTTGTCTCCATCAGAGGAGGGAGGGCTGGGAACAGCCCTTGGAGCAAACAACCCAACAAGATTAATATTGGGATGGGTCAGATTATGATGGAGATTATATGACGGGGTTGCAAGTCCAATCCTCTACTACCACTGGTTCAAATCCCTCCTCTGCCTGATGAGGAAAAGGGACTTGGTGATATGAAGAGGGATCTGCCATCTCCCAGATGAGTCCTCTAATCACCGGGCTGTAGGATATTCTGATATGGGTGCCCTCAATTTGACCTGTTCTATCTTGGATAAAGACATCATTGGGACAGAGAGAAAAGAAGCACTAGAGCGACTCTCTAGCCTGGTGGTTAGCGCAATCCCCTGGGAGGTGGTAGACCCAGGGTCCAGTCCCCTGCTCCAATGACTCATAGTTATTTATTGACAGGGAGACCCTCCTGATAATACCCCATAGCACTGATGATGTGGACAGTGGCACTACATCCTTTCTCAGAGCAAGCCCTTGTCAGTGTTTGTCTCTCTCTGCTAATCCACACCTTTGCCTTGTTATTCAGTCCCAGGCGACAGGTTTGAGTTTGGGGCTGTGGCTGGGTCAAGTGACCAGGCATCACAGGAGGGAGCCTGATCCATCAGAGCAAGGGGGAACAGTGGGTAGGACAAACCCAGCAGAGGTCTCTCTGGAGAAGCCCAGAGTCTGGAATGGGCCTGAGGAGCAGAGAGAGCTGGAACTGATGCTCTAATCCAAGGGTAAAGACTAGAAGAATTTCAAGGCACAGGGAGTCTCCTGAAGGAGACCTAGGGTCAGAGAGGGACTTGGGAAGAAGCTCTCCATAGCAGCCAGAGGGGAGGATTGGGTGGAGTGACCTGTACTGCAGGACAGGAACAGAATCTGCAGAAGGAATTAGGAGCCCAGGAGGAGTGTAATGGCCTGGTGAGTCTAGAGAAGGCAGCCTGGAGAGACTGGCTTTGAGATAAACTTCTATTTTATGTCAATAACCAGACCCCAGAAGCAGAGATAAATTTACATGCACCACTTATAGCAGTTTATTTAAATGGGAAAGAGGAGAAACTGAGGCGGTGGCAAGTCTGACACCAGTTGGCCCTATCCCTAATCCAACAAAACATTTAAGCATGAGATTAACTTCCAGTTTTCAATGAGACTACACATGTATTTAAAGTTAAGCATGTCCTGAAGTGGTTTGCTGGATCAGGGCCTTAGTGTAAAATATTAAATGGAGGGGAGTTTCGAATTCACAAACATGAGTGTTCTGAACAGATCCTCAGGTTGTGTAAATTCTCAGAGGTCTATTAACTTCAGTGGAGAAATAACAATTTACACCAGCTGAGGATTTGTCCCTTCCTTTTTAAGCAACCTGAATGGGACAATCAATGTCAGGATGGCAGAGTGGTCTGGAAACAAAAGTCCCGTCTCATGATGTGGGCTTAAGAGGTGGAAGGTTTGGTGCCCCAGATTTCTCTCCTCAGTACTGCTTATAACAGGACATTGCACAGAGTGAAGCACTCAGGGAGAAGTGAATGGGGCCAGTCTCGTCCAGTGAGTCTGCAGCAGACCCAGGAATTAAACCAAGACCTCACGACACATGTGGTCTGGACAGTATGTCTCCTGAGAAAACAGCCATGCCAAGTGATTGCAATGGACACAGGGACTTTCACTAGAGCATTTGGGGCTCCACCATCTGAGACCAATGAATGTACCCCGGGAAGGAGCTGGTCCTTAATAATATGAACTCAGAGAAAAGGGGGCCTAGCATAAACTTTCAGAACTTATTAGTGATTTGGGTGACTCAAGTGGGCACCCCCCAGAAAAGAGAGAGACCTTAAAATGAGTCTGATTTTCAGAGGGCAGGTCCTCAGCACTTTCTGTGGGTCAGGAGCACTTAAAGGTGTCTCACCCTGGACACCTAAAAAACTCCAATTGCTTTTTAAAACTGAGACTAATGTGCTAATAAGAGGCCCTGGCCTATTCACTGAGTTTTGGGCGGGCTGCTGTAATGAACTGAACGTCCCAGTCAGTTCCTTGTAGGCAGAAGGACATGTCATGCAAACTGGCCCTCTGTGTGCAGTGATCGGCACCACACTGGTCAGTCTCTTAAGAGAGATCAAGGACTGAATTTGATATGAAGAACAAATTTCCCAGGGTGCCAGCTTGGGAATGGCTGAAGCTGTTTGCACAGAATGGGATAGGGTAGGGTGAAGCCACTGCCAGAGCTTTACATTTTTGTTACTTAAATATATAAATATTCACTTTCTGGAATGGCTGAAACTTTCGGGTAAGGGAAAGACAAGCAGATGCAGTGTCTGGTAGGCACCCCAGGGCCCTCAAAATGTATGTTAAGATTTGGAGCAATGCTAAATCAGTTTGATCATTTTACATTCTTCGGTGCATTATTTCAGCTACAGTTCCAGAGGGCACGGCAAAGTCAATTACATTGTCTTCCCTAAGCCCACGGGGGCCAAATGCTTTCCTGGTGTAATTCTACAGATGAAATCCCACTCGCAGCAGGGATGTGTCCAGCCCATTCAGTTGAGTTATTTCCTCCTGAATCCACTCCAGTGCCCCATGGGGGGATAACGAGAGCAGTGTGCTCCCCATAGGTGGCTCTCAGGAAACCTGCATAGTCTGCTTGTTTTAGTTGCTATTGCTACCTGGGTTCCTGAGCTGTTGGGATGGTCCTTGTACACTGTGCAGAAGCTGAACATGGGGGCAAGGATTGTGAGCAGACGGTGCTTCAGAGTGTCCTGAGAAAGTGTGACAGTTCTTGACTTTAACCCTACACTGGTCACTGGGAAGCAAACGAGGTCTCATTTCACACCACATTCACATGTGACTATCACAGAAAGCTCAGTGTAAACAGATTGTCTGGCTCAGGGGACAGGGAACAAGGTAGGTCCCTTCCTCATTAGGGACCTTCTTCAGATCAGTCCAATAGAGTAGTGCCCAGAAGCTGTCCACTTTCTGACCCCTGTAAAAAGAGTGGACAACATTTCTCAAAGTCATGTCCAAAAAAACAGAGATTTCACACACCCTCCTGTCTCCAACCAATGCATCTGAGCTAATCGACTCCTTTAGGAGACTCAGCGGAGACCAAGGACCAGCCATGACCCAGAGAGACCATCTCACACTACAAGAAGGGAACTCAGTTCCCAGCTCCCATTAAGTCATTGGCCTCTTTTTTGGAAATTGAGCCATCCAGCAGATGGGGAAATCACAGGCAAACATGGCAAGGGCAAGGTTTCTAGAGACAGACCAGAGTCAGAATCCCACAACACAAGCCCTTCTTGACCTGAATGGCTCAGGTTGGGCCTATCTCTGGATATTTCAGTCAAGAATATCCATCTTCATTCAGCTGAACTCTTCCCAATGTTATAAAGAAGGAAATGATGAGTTATGCTCCCATTAGAAACAGGGAAGGGGCCTTATATTAAAAATTCAATTTTTTTGGTGGACTTAGCGGGAGATCCTGACCAAGGGATTGGACAGCCATCTTGCTGCAAGGAAGTGTGGTAAGAATCTTACCTTTAACCAAGACTGCAGTTTTGCTAGGTTTGAGGCACTAGAAGGCGTTTTTCATTTTTATTTGCTTGCTTGTAACCATTTCTGACTTTGTCCCTTATGCTTGAACTCACCTGGAACCTCTCGTCATTAATAAACATTTTTTATCTAAACCAACCCAGTGCTGTGTTTGAATTGAAGTGATTGTTAACTATAGCTAAAGCCACAATTTGCAGTACTTTTGTCTCTTTAAGGCAGCAATGGACCTTATTATTACTTCTCTAAATGTTTCAGGAGAGAGCTGGACATTTCAGGGCAGATGGTTTGGGGGAAATTTGGGACTGGGGTGTGTTGGGGTCACTTGGTTAGTAATAACCAAGGTTGGCAGAGACCACAGTGTGGTTGTGATGTTACAAGGAGGCTGCTGGAGTCAGAGTTGCTGAACCAAGTGTGCTTAACACAGAGACACTTAGGCCTGGTCTACACTACGATTTTAGGTCGAATTTAGCAGCGTTACCTCAATTTAACCCTGCACCCATCCACATGACAAAGCCCTTTTTTTTTTTATTTAAAGAGCTCTTAAAATCGATGTCTTTACTCCACATCTGACGAGGAGATTAGCACTGAAATCGGCCTTGCTGGGTCGAATTTGGGGTCATGTGGACAATTCAATGGTATTGGCCTTCAAGAGCTATCCCAGAGTGCTCCATTGTGACTGCTCTGGACAGCGCTCTCAACTCAGATGCATTGGCCAGGTAGACAGGAAAAGTCCCGCGAACTTTTGAATTTCATTTCCTGTTTGGTCAGCGTGGCGAGCTGATCAGCACAGGTGACCACGCAGAGCTCATCAGCAGAGGTGACCATGACGGAATCCCAGAATCGTGTGTTAGTGCACCTGTAGCGCCTATGGGGCACTAGTATCATGCTTCATCAACAATACATCTGGGCAAGTGCCTTCACCACCGAACTAAGCTTGTGGTCTTTCTTATGAACAACATGGAGGTATGCTGAATCAGCACGCTGCACTCTTTGCTCATGCAGCTCACACTGGAGCTCCAAGAACACCACACTAGCAGCATTAACAACTTAACAGCCTTAACAACACTCTGCAGCACTAACAACATTGGTGACCCCAACCATTCATTTGGTAAGTGGGGAAACGTGGCCTGGAATCAGTAAGACTAGGGCAGAGTCTGTAGCCCTGAAGAAGAAGAGTAAGAAATGTAGAATATTACAAACTATGGATATGGCCATTAGATGGCTAAGATAGCATGCCACAAAATTGCCATGGCAATTATGGGTCATGCTCCAGTATCAGATATGGGCTGGTGTAGACGTGCAGACTCACCACTGCGGCGCCTCCTGCTGCTGATTTCTGGGAATTAGCTCGATTCCAGCTCCAGAGCCCCCTCTGCAGGCTGGTGATCCACCTGTCCTCTGGCCCCATGTCTCTCCCAGGATCTGGTGCCCCTTTTCCTAGAGTGCTGCTCCCTAGCAGTAATCCCTTCAGTCTTAGGGCCTCCCCTCCCTGGGGAACCCCCACTCACTATCCCCACTTTGCCTCAGTATAAGGTTACTGCTAGTCATCCTCTAGCCCTCATGCCCTGGGGCAGACTGCAGTATCAGCCTACTCATCATTGGCAAGGTTGGGTTTGGACCTGCTGCCTTGGCCTACCCCTGGGCTGCCCTCTGCAATCCCCAGTACCTGTTAGCCCAGTGAGAGGCCACAGCCTGGGTCTTTCCAGGCTGGAGCTCCCCAGCCTTTCCCCAGCCCTGCTTCACTCAGGTACCTTGTCTGTAGCTCCCTGCAGCCAGGCCCATCTCCCTCTGCCTGCAGAGGGAGACTTCTCCTTCTGCCTCCCCTGACCTCTTTATACAGGTCAGCTGTGGCCTGATTGGGGCATGGCCCAGCTGCAGGTACTTCCCCAAACAGCCCAGCTTAGTAGCTCTCAGCCACAACCTTCTCCCAGGGCTTTTATCCCTTCAAGGCAGGAGTAGGGTAAGCACTCTACTACAGGGAGTGCTCTTACTGTCAGGCTCTCTCCTTATGACCCTTTGACCTCACTCCTGTCCCTGTTCTTTTATTAGTTGTCCCCCAGATTCAGTGGCTTTCTGTGGTCCTGTGGATCCTCCCCTCAGGCTGGGGGGGGATTCTTTAGCAGTGGGCGGGCTTCTGCTGCCCAGTTCCCAGAAACCCAATAGATACAGGGAGCTCTCTGTGTCCTCGGGCTGCCCTGCTGGCTGGAGCGTTCCCCCTTCTCTGGCTGCCCTGCTTGCTGGAGCTCCTTCTTCTTTCTTGGGCTGCTGCTGCTGGCTGGAGTGCTCTCTCTTCTCTGGCTGCCTTGCTGGCTGGATCTCCTTCTATCTTCCTGGGCTGCTGCTGGCTGGAGTGCTCCTTCCCTGGATTGCTGCTGCTGCTCAGTGAAGGGTCGGGGGGGACCCAAACACATTGCGGGCCAGAAGCCTCCACTCTCCCACCCTAGGGGGGGAAAACCAGGACCCACCACGCACCACCATCTACAGCTACCAAAAAAAAACATAAACAATAAAAAAAACAACGATTGGCCAGGACAGTGCTCACGCCGACAACACCCTCTGCGCCCCCACAAAACAGTCTAACGCCACGCTAGAGCACAGTTAAAGAGTTACTCAGTCGTGATGGGCCCTCTTCTTTTACCAAACAGTGGTCTCCAGTTAACACTAGTGAGGGTCCTTCCTGCCTGGCTACCAGGGTTGCTTGCGGGTGGTGCTGCTGCTGCTGCCTGAGCCTGTGAGGCGAGGGCCAGTACTGTAGGTTATGACCACCGCGTCCGCAGGGAGAGCGGCACAGTGACGTACTCCTCGCGTTACCCACTGTCTCCGAGGGCGGCCTCTCCGAAGAGCTGAAGAGCTCTTTAACTGTCGCATGAGCTCCGCGTCCTGCGAGTGTAGCGTGCGGTTCTTGTCATTGTGGGGGCCCAGGAAGAGGTGTGCGTCGTGGAGCCTGCTCCCCTGGTCGCATCGTGTGCCCCCCCTCAACCAACCACCGTGCCCCCTATCCACCACCCCACAGGCCACTTACCAATCTGCCTCGCTTCTTCCTCTGGGACTCAGCTGCTCCGCCTGGCCTTGCGACGCCCTATTGCCACCGTTTGGGCCTCCAGGAGCAGCAGCCAACTAATGACTTCGCACAGGCTCGCGTGGTTACGCGTGCCCTTCCTCCCCGAACCTGAACCCCCTTCCCCTCTCGCAACGCCCCAGCTTGCCCTTGTTGCCTGCCCCATTGCCCCTCATAGCTCCTTCCCCCCCGCTTCAGTTTGTTGCTTGCCCCGCCCGTCTCCCTTTGAGCTTTGTTTGTCCTGCCCCGCGGAAGTTAGTCCCTTTGGTCCTTCTGCCACTCCCTGGTTTGCTCCCCTCCTCTGCGGGCCCCTCACCTGATTAGCCCTCCCCTCAGCGCCCATGCCCTGTAGTGTGCGTTTGTGCTTCCCCCCTGTTTAGTTGCTGCCCAATTGCACGCACCCCCATTGCTGTTGTTACCCCTGGCCCTCGCCCTAGTGCAGCTAGAGAAGCCGGAATTTCGATCTCGTTTTGTGGACTGGACCCCTCTTCAAGTCTGGGTATTGTCCCCTTATCTGGCCCCCTCCCATTTTGGCCCCCTCCTCCCCCACCCACAGCCTAGCAGGGAGGAGTGGTTGACCTGCTTTCCGTCCCCCTGTTCTTTCTCCGGAGTTTCCCTCCCTCCCTACTCATCATGGTGGGAGATGCAGTGGGTGCGACCCCTGGGGCAAACGCCGCTCCCCCTCCCCCACCTGCTTCCCCCCAAACCGCCCTAGTCTCCACCTCAACTGCCGCTGCCAGACCACCTGCCACCGCTCCCGCTGAGGCGCTGGCAGCGGCGGGTGACGGAGTGCCCTCTGCTGCTGCCATGTCCCTCGCCCCCTCCGGTTCTGGGGGAGCCCCTGAAGCCAGTAGAAAGGGCCAGGGCAAGAAGAAAGGGAAGGGCCCCTCTAGGAAGACTAAGTCCTCCATGGCAGAGCCTGCCACCACTGTCGTGGCCCCGCCACTGACCGCGACGCCCCTCCCTGCTGTTCCCTCCACCAGCTCTGTGGGTGCCCCTCCCCCGGCCCCCAGGGCATACGCTCAGGTGGCAGAGGCCTCCCCGCCTGCCGCTACGTCATCTCCCCCGACCGTTGCCTCCTAGTGTCCGCCTCACCCCAAGTGGAGACCTACGTGTGGGCGTTGGCGTTGGCGAGGGTGGTGTGGCCCACGGCCATCGTGGTGGCCTCCAAGATGTATGGCAAGGTTGTCTTTTTCCTTGCCTTGGAGGCCGCCGCCCAGGAGGCGGTGGAGAAGGGCCTGGCAGTTGGGGGCATGTTCGTCCCCCTGGAGCCGCTGGAGGACCTGGGTGTCCACGTGGTCCTGACCTCTGTCCCTCCCTTCCTTCCCAATGCCACCCTGTTACCTGCCCTCTGTACCCTGGGGAAGCCCATTTCCATTGTCAGCCCTCTCCCCTTGGGCTGCAAAGACCCCTCCCTCCGTCACATCCTCTCGTTCCGCCGGCTAGTGCAGCTTCAACTGCCGCCGGTGACGCGTGGAGGAGAGGCGTTCGAGGGGTCTTTCCTGGTCCCCTATTAGGGGGCCCACTACTGGGTGCACTACTCCACGGGGGAGGCCCGGTGTTACCTCTGCCGGGCGACGGGGCACGTCCGGAGGGACTGCCCCTTAGCCCGGCTCAGAGGAGCACCCAGGACCCCCGAGCCCCGGCAGGGTGCCGGCCCCGTCATCGCAGGTGCCCCTGGCCGCCCAATGCCCAGAGCTGTCCCTCCTCCTTCTCAGCCCATCACTGCTCACGCTCGGGCCGCAGGGGTACCTCCTTCGGCGTGCCCAGACAAGCGGGAGAGCCCCGCCTCCGCTGCCTGCACTCTGGTGGGGCCTGTGGAGGAGGGTGTAGCAGGGGTACTGCCAGGCGTGGGAGAGGGCTCTCCTCAGGGGGAATCGTCCCTCCCTCCGGCTGTCCTACCAGTACCTCTCCAAGTCCACAAACCACCATCCCTGCCCTCCGACCCAACTCCTATTGATCAGCCTGGGGGCGATGCCATGGAGGGCTGGACCCGAGTGCAGGGTAAGCGGGGCAAGTGGAAGGCTCAAGCTCCCCTCGTGCCACCTGATGTGGAAGCCCCCCGTAAGACCAGAAAGGGGGCCGCAGACACCGAGCCTTCCCCCATGCCCACGGGATCGGTCCATATGCCAGTTCCAGCTAGGGAAGACGTGGCAGCACCAGAGGGTACCACCATCCCTCCTCCGCAGTCCCTCCTGGTGGAGGCCCCGGATCAGGCCCCTCCTATTCCCTTGCCACCTGTGCCCCCTACAGCACCTGCGGTGAGCGTCACCTCGTGTGCGAGTGGGGATGACCCTGGGGTGGTGGGAGGTGAGCTCCCCTCCATCTTTGAGAAGATCGAGGCCCTGGGTCTGACCCCGGTCACCCAGGGGGAGGATGACCCTCTGCCAGCGGGCCTTGACCTAGCCGACCTCACCCCAGCTCCCCCTTCCCCGTGTTCCATCATCCTGACTGCTGCGTCCGCCCCCCACCTCTGAGGGTCCCCTGGACTTCTCGACCTGCCTGGCTGTGGATGATACCCCGCTGATGGTCGCCGAGCCTGTTGAGGCGACGGCCGGTAGCTCGTCTCCCGGCCACGAAGCAACAGGGGTATCCCTCGGTAGCGCTGGGCAACTGAGTTCCTTCCCGGGCGGGGGCCCCACTGAAGGTTTTATGCCTCTCAACGCCGAGGCTGTCATACCTCCTGTTGAGCCTGGGCCCTGCATCACTGGGGACCCCCTCCCTACCCCTCAGGCTCCCGAACCACGCCAAGAGGAGCCACCTCCTGATGGTCAGGCTCCTGCGGCCCAGGATCCCACCGTTGTCCCTCTCCCCAACCTTGCTCCTGACCCCAGCCCTGCCCTTACTCCTGACCCCGTCCCTACCTCTTCCACCCCCCACGACGTTATTGCCGCCCCTGGGGCTGTCTCCTTCCCTTTCCCAGAGGGTGGCCTCCAGGGAGCGGCCTTTGTGTTTCACAGTCCCGACCCACTAGGGGCTGCACTCTTCCCTCTGCTGCCCCCCATTGAGCCAGGGTCTGAGGCGGACCATGTGGTGCCAGCCCATCGGGCGCCACGTCGTGGGTCCGCCCCTTGCCTATCCGTCTCAGTGGGCCACGGGGCTGTGCCAGAGGCCCCACCAGTGGATCACCGGAGCCCAGTGACCCCACCCCCCATACGCTGCGAGAGGAGGTGCGGGAATTTCTAGAGGACATTCGGGGCTCCCACAACAAGGTACCGCTTGCTATCCAGCGATGGGGGGATTTCCACCAGATCCTCTGGGCCGCGAGGGCCCTCATGGGAGAGGGAAAAAGCTGTGGCACCCTGCTTCCCGGTCCTTACCACCGGGTCTGCAGCTTCTGTGACTCCTTGCTCACCTTCGGGGTGGGTCATGGTTTGCTGTGTGGCCCAATGGGGGCCGTGAGTGCCCCTGCCGGTGAGGATCTGCCCCAGCCCTCCTCATGGCATTCGTCACCTTTGCCACACTGAACACCCGGGGCTGTAGGGTGGGTTTCCGCAGGAGCCAGGTGCTCCCCTTCCTTTGGGAGGGGGGGTACTCTGTGGTTTTCATGCAGGAGACCCACATGGATCCGGCTGCCGAAGCCAGCTGGCGGCTGGAGTCGGGGGGCGGGGTCTATTTCAGCAATCTCACAGCCCTTAGGGCTGGAGCGGCTACCCTGTTCTCCCTCGACCTACGGCCCGAGGTGCTGGGGGTCGCTGAGGCTGTGCCGGGCCGCCTGCTGCACCTCCGGGTCTGCATGGTGGGGCTCATGGTCAACCTCGTGAACGTCTATGCCCCGACATCGGCCCTGGAGCGGCTGCGATTCTATCAGCAGGTGGCCGCCTTCCTTGGCTCCTTGGATCCTCGCGAGTTCCTGGTCCTGGGAGGGGACTTTAACACCATGCTAGAGGAGCAGGACCGCTCGGGGACCGAGCAGAGCCCGGCCGCTGCGGACATCCTCCAGGAGATTGTCAACCATCACTCTCTGGTGGACGTCTGGCACAGCCACCAACTGGACAATGTCTCCACGTTCACCTATGTCCGGGTGGGAGCCCATCGGTTGTGCCACTCTCAGTTGGACCACATCTATTTTTCATGGTTCCATCTTTCACAGGCCCAGTCCTCCAGCGTCCGGCCAGCCCCTTTTTCAGATCACCACCTCGTCACCGTGATGGCCTCTCTCTCTGTGGAGAGGCCGGGGCCGCCTATTGGCATTTTAACAACAGCTTGCTGGAGGACATGCACTTCGTGGCATCCTTCCAGGAGTTCTGGCTGGCCTGTTGAAGGCAGCGGCGTGCCTTTCCCTCGGCGCGGCGCTGGTGGGATGTGGGGAAGGTGCGTGCCCGGCTCTTCTGCCGTGACTACACCTGGGGCACCAGACGACGGAGGGATGCGGCTATAGGGCAGCTGGAATGGGAGGTCTTAGAGCTGCAGAGGCATCTGGCCGCCAGCCCCGAAGATCCATCCCTTTGCGGAGTGTACCGGGAGAAGCAGGAGGAGCTCCGGGTCCTCGAAGACCATCGGGCCCGGGGCACCTTTCTTTGCTCCCGCATCTGCCTCCTTCGGGAGATGGATCATGGCTCCCGCTTCTTCTACGCCCTGGAGAAAAAGAGGGGGGCCAAGAAGCACGTCACCTGCCTTCTGCAGAGGACAGCAACCCCCTCACGGATCCAGCGGAGATGTGTGAGAGGGCCAGGACCTTCTACGTGCACCTTTTCTCCCTGGATCCGACCGATCCTGCTGCTCACAGATCCCAACGGTCAGGGCGGGCGACCGGGACCGGCTAGAGCTGCCTCTCTCTCTGGCCGAGTTCTCGGAAGCCCTCCGTCGCATGCCCACCAACAAGTCTCCGGGCATGGACGGGCTGACCGTGGAGTTCTACCGCGTGTTCTGGGACGTCCTCGGCCTGGATCTGGTCACCCTCTGGGCCGAGTCCTTGCAGAACGGGGTCCTCCCTCTCTCATGCAGGAGGAGCAGTGGGAGCTGTCCGGGGTTCTCTGCTTGGTGTCCCTGTCAGACTCCCTTCTTCTGACCTTCTGACCACACTCCTGCCCCTGTTCTTTTATTATTTGTCCCCTGAAATCAGTGGGGTTCTGAGGTCTTGTAGATCCTCCCCTTAGGCTGGGGGGGGCGGGATCTGTTAGCAATGGGCAGGCGTCTGCCCGCCCAGTTTCCGGAAACCCAATAGGTACATCTGGCTACAGAGCTTCCTTCAGGGCAAGGCACACACCAGGTGTGCTCACTGTAAGATCTTTCAATGCTCTGCCAGTGGCTGAGGTCAGCTTAAACAAGTTATTTCACACACAGGGCAACGTCCCTGCTGAGCAGTACAATGCAGTTTAGCATTCCATCACAGGGGGAGCTCAGGGTGGTGCAGATCAGGGTTGAACACATGAACAGAGTTGTGTGTTGCAGGGAGCCCAGGGCTCGGATAGTAAGGGGGACTGCTGGTCAGGATGGATGTGCACGCACAGAGCTTTGTGTGTGGGGGAACCCAGAGATGGAATATTGGGTGTAGGGAGTAGAGGGGGAGGTGTGGGTTAGGACTGAGGGCATTGGCAGAACTGAGGGGTTGTAGACAACACAGTAATGCCTGTCACAACCCTGGTGCATTGGCTGATCTGTCACTGAGGCCTAGAAACCTGAAATTACCTTTTGCTACCTGCCTCTGGGCTGGGCTGCTTTTGCTAACCTAGTGAGAATCTGAGGTTTGTTTACATGTCAGTGTCACTGCAAACTCCCCACCCCCTACCACCTCCTCTTACATTCCTAAGAGTCTGATGGAATTGATGAAGGAAGGGATCACCTTTCACAGGGGCTGGGAATGAACAGCTTGACCCCGTTCACTTTACCCATAGGGGTCTATTTGACATAGGAACCAACCCTTCCCTTCCTTTGTTTAACTTCAATCAATGCCTCTGACTTTCTTTTCTAATCAGCCCTGATGAGACTGCCACTGAGACCTGCATTTCCCAACATTTCCATTCTAATGGACCTCTTTGGGACCTATTAAAATAAGAGTAACTTTGCTTCTGCCACTGGCTCTTGATTCCTTGAGAGATTTCTCAGATCCCCAGACAGTGTCCAGATCTAAACTGATATTTCTCAGAGTCCTGATTAAGGCATGTGAAGTTATAATGACCCATGTGTTCTCCTCTAAATCTCTACAGAGTCACAGGTGCTACATGGCTAATTGGAGAGACTGTTTTAGTTGCTGTGTTGCTAACAAGGATGTTTTTAATGAGCACACAATGAAGCAGGTTGTTTTCTTTTTGAATTAGTATTTTTATCCTAAGCAAAGCATCGGTGAAATTAACATGCTCCAAATGAAATTGATCAGGGTTCCTTCAGGCTAGGGAACCATCACTCCAATTCTGTGATCAGACATATAGAAACAGCTTCATCCTTAAGGTCAAACACCTTATTCCCTATGGGCAGAATTTTCATTGCCACTTCTCTGATCAGCTACCAGGGACTGAGATAGCTCTTGTTAAGGTCTATCCCCTTGCCAATTCTGCCCTTGTCAGAGTGTTACATTCACACTGTGAGCCTCTTGTCAGCTCCAATTCCCACCTGCTTTGACTGTGAAATTAGCAGCACACAGAATGAGAAGGAATATTCCTTAGTTTCCAAAAATCAGGATATAGCTTTAAAGTGAAATTAGTGCCTATGACTGTAACATGTATCCACTCAACAGCCGCTTCCCACTGAAGTCCACTTTCCATAGGGGGGTCCATTAATGATGATAGATAGATAGATAGAAATGTGAAAAAAAAAAAATTAACCAGGCAAGCAGAGAGATGAGTAGGCAGATGAATGGCTTGCAAGGCAGATTCACAGATGTATAGGCGGGCAGTTAGACAGACCAATGTTATATGCAGTAATTTGAGACCTGGAGACATAAACCTTTGGTATCAGAGGCCCGGTATGAGGCTGAAGCCTGAACTGAAGTAATGGCCAAGACCTTGCTAACATAAAGCAAAGTTAGGCTGTGAGCCAGAGGCAGGCCCTTCTCACAGAAGTTGGCAAGAGGAAGGCTGTTGAAGAATGTGTGCCAGGATGGCACCAGAACAGCCTGGTACGAGTACATCCCACAGAGATAACAAGGAACAGGCAGACCCAGCCTAAAGACAGGGTCAAAAGGACAATATGGTGGATAGACAATATGATGGATAGACTTGTTTGATTGAACCAGCCTGTACCAGGAGATTGGCAGCACCCTAATGTGTAGAAGGGCTGTACCTCACTGAGTTCAGTGATGCGTAACCTGTTTGCACCTGTGTATAAGAATGCATTCCTGAGTGGACATCTTTGTCTGGCCTACGGGGCAGTGGAGAGTCCCTCCACTGACTGAGCCGGTCCACTGTCAGGGGGCACATATTTGTAGTATGTTCTGTAGAGTCTGCGAGGAACTATTACTGTGCTTCGTTTGACATTAACCTGGCCGGGTCCCTTCATACCTGATTGGAGTCTGTGGTCATTGGGGTTCTCTCGGGGTCGGCAGTGTCAGCTATCTGCATTGCCGGGGCAGCACACAGGGGGAACACACACACACAGCCGACTGTTATCAACACTGAACAGAGCACCACACTGGTAGCATCTGAGAATAATAGATAATTGGATGGACAAACAGCGGAAGGAGGAAAAAATGAAACATCCTGATAGACAGATAGATAGAAAAAAATAGGTAGATGGACAGATGAATATACAGATGGAGAGTTACATAGACAATTGGATAGATGGACAGTTAGATAAAGTGACTATTAGCTCACTGGGGATACAAGCTCCACTGCTCCCCCTAGTGCCCTTTATACAGTATAGCCGCTCCTTCCTCTCCCCCGCTCTCTGCTGCCCCTAGTGTCCATTATACAGTATAGCCGCCCCTTCACCACCTCCACCCTCTGCTGCCCCTAGCGTCCATTATACAGTATAGCTGCCTGTAGCAGGCTGGACCACCGCTCCTGCCTGGGAGGGCTTGAAAGCTGCAGCTCTAAAAGCTGGGCTGACTGGGGAAGCAGCCGCAGCTGGGCCATGCCCTAATCAGGCAACAGCTGGCCTGTATAAAAAGGCCAGGGATGCCAGGACAAACAGTCTACCTCTGCCTGTAGAGGGAGAAGGGCCTGGCTGCAGGGAGCCAGCGAACCTAAGTGGAGCAGGGCTGGGGAAAGGCAGAGGATCTGGGGAGGCTCCAGCCTGGAAAGGCCCAGGCTGCGGCCTGGCACAAGGCCAATAGGCACTGTGGGTTGCAGAGGGCAGCCCAAGAGTAGGCAAAGGCAGCAGGTCCAAACCCAACCTTGCCAGTGATGAGTGGCTGATACTGTGGTCTGCCCCAGGGTGCGGGGACTAGATGATGACTGGCAGTAGCCTGTTACTGAGGTGAGGTGGGGATAGTGGGTGGGGGTTCCCTGGGAGGGGGAAACTCTGAGAGAAAGGAGTTACTGCCAGGGGGCAGCATCCCAGGTAAAAGGGGCACTGGGTCCAGGGAGGGACACGGGGGCTAACATCAACAGTAAGGTGGACCACCGGCCTGCAGAGGGTACTCTGAGCTGGAAATCAAGCTAATTCCCTGAGAGACCACCAGGAGGTGCTGCAGGGGTGAGTTTGCAGGGCTATACTGCCCCTTCTCCACCCCTCACCCTTCAGTGGTGGGGAGGCAGCAGGACACACCACTTCTGAAAATAGCAGTGTAGACAGCACTCCTTGGGTGAATAGAGATGTGTGGGGTCTGAACTTGAGAACACACAAACAGGCTTCAGGGGTGTCTTCACTCCATTAAGCTGTGTCTCACCATCTACACTGTGATTTATTCCCATGCTAGAGGGCTGCCCATGTCTGTACTCTACATGCCGCCAAAAGAAGCATGCAGTGTGGACAAACTTTGAGGTAAAGAGAAAGTTTACTTGGTGTGTACTCAGTCCTTATTCATTATTTATTTTCTTCTCATTCATTATTTGCTTAGTGCTCACTTAGGGTGGTATATTCAAAGGAGCCTATAGGAGTTAGGTGCTCCAGTTCCACTGAAAACCTAACTCCCTTAGGCCCCTTTAAAAATCTCAGCTTACTGGGGCAATATTGTTACTTGGGCCGTGATAGCCCATTGACTTCAGTGCAAACTCCTGAGATTCTTATTCAGTTCTTACTGAGCCAAAGTCCAGTCAAGTTTCTACTAGTGTCTATGCTCTTCATTTTGGGTGGATGCAGGGAAGGCCTCAATTGTCTGATCTGTCATTTTTCATGAGCCCCTTGTACATTGAGTTTCATTCTCATCATATTGTCACTGGCCTAAATCACAAGCTACTGTGCTGAAACCGATAGGCGTGATTCTCCTTTCCATGTAAATGAGGGGTAGCTCTTCTGAAGAGAATGGAGTTATGTTGGTTTAAATTTGAAAGAATTCAACTGGAGTTTCCACAACCTAATCATGAGTAATCTACTTACTTATTTGGTTCTATATGAGAGAAGAACCCAACTCACTTTAATAAATCAAATACAACTTAATTTTGATTTTTTTAGGCTACGACTTTAAATGAGTCAAAGGGAGATAAGAGCCCAGTTCCCATTGGCTTAGTCCCCTTTGAAACTCCCAGCTTCAGTTTATATAGCACTGCAATCACTAAACTAGATGGGCTTCCTAGAAGAGCAGCCCAAATGCTAAATCAGGTGGGTAGATTGATTTATTGGGCAAGCAATGGGAGTCCTCTGTATTGACAATGGTGCAAATTCATAGCTGAATCTAGCTCCACTGTACATCCGAGGTCAAAAATACTCGTTCAAAAATATAATATAGAGTCCTCAGCTGGTTTATACATCATAGCGCCACTGAGAATGCTAGGCATATTTCTCTTTAGGCACAAATTGGCACCAATCCAAGAAGTGAATGGGGCTGTCCACGTATTTACCCCAGTTGAGGCTCTAGTCTATCATGGTAGAATCTGGTAAAAAAACAATAACTATTTGGTTTACTTAAATAGTCAAGATATGAAGCTGGAGGTTCATTTATTCACTGGAGATGACTTCTTTTTCCAGGATCTAAGCATAAGACAGTAAAGAATGCCCATCAGTGTAGGTAGGATAATATTAAAAATGCTGGTCTGCCAGATCCAGGGATTGGATGACAGGCAATGGATCATTTGATAACTGCCCTGTTCTGTTCATTCCCTCGGAAGTATCCTGCATTGTCCACTGACAGAAGACAGGATACTGAGCTAGATGGAACATTGGTCTGACCCAGTATAGCTGTTCTCATGTTGTTACAGTCTTAGTGTAAAACAAAAGTTATTCCTTGAAGTTCAATCTATTAAGTTACCAAAGAGCTTAAGAGGTGGCTTGAACATGGCCTATAAAGATCAAATTTTTATAGGGATTTAGGTGCCTAAAGATGCAGATAGACATGTAGCGTAGCTTTAAAAATCACCTCACTGCCATTGACTTAAATGGGAGATAAGCACCTAATTTGTCTAGACACTTTTGAGAATCCCACTAGGTGCCTAACTGCATTTTTAGATGCCTAAATACTTTTAACAATCTGGCCTAAGTACCTGCAAAAGGAGAAGATTCCTGACAGTCGAGGGGTCCTTAATCTAGCACACAAAAGCAGAATGAGATCCAATTCAGCCTGGAAATAAGAAGCAATTTTTCACCATGGGGGTAAGTAATCATTAGAACAACTTGTCAAGGGTATGGTGAGTTCTCCATTACCTGAAGTCTTTAAATAATGACTGGATGTTTCCTTCAAAAGAGATGCTGTAGCTAAGAAAGAAATTATGGGTTTGCTGAGGGAATCATTGGGTGAAATTCCCTGCTTGAGGTTATACAGGAGGTCAGAAGAGATGATCATAATGGTGCCTTCTGGCTTTAAAATTTAAGAATCACTGAAGTCAGTAAGCCTGATTCTCCCCTCACTCACACCAGTGTAAACCAGGAGTAACTCCACTGGAGTGAGTGGAGCTGAGTCTCCTCTCAAACACCTGGTGTAAATCTTCCCCTTTCTGTGCCTCAAGTTTCCCACCTGTAAAAGGGGGATAATGATCCTGGCCTCCTTGGTAAAGTTCTTTGAGATCTACTGATTTAAAGCACATAGTCAACCTGTGGAACTCCTTACCTGATGAGGTTATGAAGGCTAGGACTATAACAGAGTTTAAAAGAGAATTAGATAAATTCATGGAGGTTAAGTCCATTCATGGCTATTAGCCAGGATGGAGAAGGAATGGTGGCCCTAGCCTCTGTTTGTCAGAGGGTGGAGATGAATGACAGGAGAGAGATTACTTTAGCATTATCTATTCAATTCACTCCCTCTGGGGCACCTGGCGCTGGCCACTGTTGGCAGACGGGATACTGGGCTGGATGGACCTTTGGCCTGACCCAGTATGGCCATTCTTATGTTCTTAAAGAACTGCATAAGAGCTAAGTATTATTGTTATTCTTTGGCTAGCAGAAGAATATGTCTCATTGTGCTCTGTTCAGCCAACTCTTTTTGAGACAAGATCCAAGAATAATGGATGGAGATTTGATACAAGGGACGAGCATGTGAAAGTTGTTCAGCATTCAGTGCAGAGGAACTCTACGAAAGTAGGTGTACGAGTTTACAAAACCCACATGGGGATGTAGGAATATGAGGACTGGTCCTTGAGTTATTTATTTAATGACCCCACAAGCAATGCACTCAAAGTTTCTGAGAAAGTCTGTGGATTTTTCTGAAGATCATGTCCCAGGGCTGCCTCTGAACAGAAGAAATAAGGCTCCCTGAGGCAAACACCTTTATTTTGCCTGAACAGAGCAATTAAGAAGACAGTAGCATACAAGATATAGATTATTTATTTTCAATTATAAGTATATAAAGAGATATGCAAACAATCTATTAAGGATAACTGATCAACCAGATCAACAGATCCAACACAGTGAGTATGTTTTGAAAATTATTTGAATATCTTACCAGAATACGTAGGATTTACACACATTTAATTGAAATCAGAATGTTTTCTTCTTATTTTTATTCCTAACATTCAAATTAATACTAGTTTAGATTCCTTAAGCAGAACTAATTTTGCATTCTGATTTTCTTTTCATTGTTTGTGCCAGTTTTTTTTAAGCTAGGATTTTCACCAGAGTCTAAAGGAGTTAGATGAACAAATCCCACTGAAATTCAATGTATGTGGATGCCTAATTCCCTCAAGCGTCTTTGAGAATGCCATCCTGTGCTTCTGCATTGGGCTCACACTACAGAATAAAAACAGGTTAGACAATATCTCTTGTGTTTATAGTCAGTTTCTGATCAGTTTCACCTTCTTGCTGTCTTGCAAAATAATTGTAGTTTTGCAAATAATGCAAACTCTACACTTTCCAAAATAAATCAATCTTCCCCTGTATTTAGTCCAAATCAGATCTAATGTTTTGAGAGAGAAAAAAAAAGTTTTTGACAAGAAGAAATAAAAGAGAGAATGAAAAAGCTCTGTAGTCAGCATATTTCAGAAAGAAGGACATGGAGTCCATTCCATCTTGTGTACCATCAACGTAATTATTTATTAAGTTCACGTCAGTTACACTTTTGAAAAGATACTAAAGACAGTGCAGTTTGCAGAGGGGCCCATGAAAGTGAATAAAATGGGGTCACGCTTTGTATTGGGGCACTATTTATAAATGCTTTCTAAATAGGTTTGGACGGCTTAGATTTTAATAGGGAAATGTCAATAAATCCTATTTCACCATACACACACAAACCGATGAAAAAATATTTTCATTGATAATAATTGAAATTGATAGGTAGCCAAAGTAAGACAAATGCTGCTTGAGAACTTATTAGGGTTTAGTTAAAAGCTATTTACTTTGTGTATTTTGAAACATGATGTTGATAGTTTGTGTTTTAACAGTTATAAAGCTTTAAATATTTGAATCCCAGCATGTATGGTCATTGCATAATTATTTCCTAACAGTCCCCCATTGTCTGCCCCTGCCATAATTTCCCACACTGTGGAAATTTAATTGATAAAAATAAAATAAAAATGTTTAAAACCCATACTTTTGCACAACTGTGCAAAAATACAAAAACAAGGCTTAAAAATAAACATTGATATTATCTGTTGAAATTATTTTAAAAAATGAATTTTTCCAAGCCTTCTTATAAGCAATTAAAAATTACAAGTATGTTAGAAACATGAGCAATATATGTTCCAGATGGTTATATGTGCATCAATAGAAAATTTTACAAATGATTATGTCAGGGTTATAAGCAACATATTTTGACAGGTGAAAACAATACAAATTGCTCAAGCATTTATTAAAGTATCAATTATTTATTAAGTAACCAAAATGAGACCAAAGTATGACCAAAATGAGAGGTGAGAATGGAGTCTGGAAGTCTGTGGTACCATCACAATTACCAATGGTTCAGAGGAGGTATAAGTCAAATACCAGGGTATCACCATCATCATCAACAGCGACAACAGTGGACTGTCCTTTTGTTGCTAGAGTCAGGGGCCCAAGTTGCATACTAGAAGTCAGGCCCTTCCTTTAAAATATCTTGAAGCAGAAATCTAAAAACAGAGGCACACCCAAATCAATACTCTCTTGTGAAAATATAGGCCAGGACTCTTGGGTGCTGTTTCAGGCTCAGGGTGAGGAGTGTGTTCTAGTAGCTGAGAGAAAGGAACTGGAAATCTGAATGCCTGGGTTCTCTTTCCAGCTCTGGTAGCCAAATGGTTGCCCATATCTGTCTAATGCCCTGAGCCGACAACATGTTGAGGTTTCCCAGCCCTCATTGAGAGTTAAATGTTCACTACACCATACAAATTGTGTTCAGAATCCTGACATATACATGACTGCTCAGTTTGTTGTCCAGAAAGCTTGTGACAAGGTCCCTCACCAATTAAGTTGTCATGAGATAAGTTGTCATGAGATAAGAGAGAAGGTTCTTTCATGGTTTGAGCACTCATTAAAAGACAGGGAATAAAGAGTAGAAATAAATGATAAATTCTCCGAATGCAGAAGGGTAAATAGTGATGTTCCCCAAGGGTCAGTCCTAGGACCAATCCTATTCAACTTATTCATAAATGATCTGGAGACAGGGGTAAACAGCGAGGTGGCAAAGTTTGCAGACGACACTAAACTGCTCAAGATAGTTAAGACCAAAGCAGACTGTGAAGAGCTTCAAAACGATCTCACAAAACTAAGTGATTGGGCAACAAAATGGCAAATGAAATTTAATGTGGATAAATGTAAAGTAATGCACATTGGAAAAGATAACCCCTGCTATACATACAATATGATGGGGGCTAATTTAGCTACAGCGAGTCAGGAAAAAGATCTTGGAGTCATCGTGGATAGTTCTCTGAAGATGTCCACGCAGTGTGCAGAGGCGGTCAAAAAACCAAACAGGATGTTAGGAATCATTAAAAAGGGGATAGAGAATAAAACTGAGAATATCTTATTGCCCTTATATAAATCCATGGTACGCCCACATCTCGAATACTGTGTACAGATGTGGTCTCCTCACCTCAAAAAAGATATTCTAGCACTAGAAAAGGGCAACTAAAATGATTAGGGATTTGGAGAGGGTCCCATATGAGGAAATATTAAAGAGGCTAGGACCCTTCAGCTTGGAAAAGAGGAGACTAAGGGGGGATATGATAGAGGTATATAAAATCATGAGTGATGTGGAGAAAGTGGATAAGGAAAAAGTTATTCACTTATTCCCATAATACAAGAACTAGGGGTCACCAAATGATATTAATAGGCAGCAGGTTTAAAACAAATAAAAATAAGTTCTTCTTCACACATCACACAGTCAA
>NC_133781.1:725425-736526 GCF_003597395.2 Chelonoidis abingdonii | reverse complement strand
TTAGGTTCACTCTCTCTGGGGCACCTGGCATTGGCCACTGTCGATAGACAGATACTGGGCTAGATGGACCTTTGTTCTGATCCAGTATGGCTCTTCTTATATGCTTATGGTCTGCTGTGTCAGCTATCTGTGCAGAGCTGGGGCAGCACACAGAGGGAACACATGCACGCAGCTGACTGTTATCAACCTTGAACAGAGCAGAGCACCACACTGGTAGCTTCCTCACCCCCTTACCACGTGACTCTGAGAGGGGAGGGGCTCAGGGCCCCCGCCGGAACCATGATGCAACTGTCCAGGGGAGCTCCTGGATGCGCTGAGGCTCTGGGGAGCGGAGATGGGGTCAGGTCAGCCTGGGGCCGAGGAAGGAGCCTCAGCTATTCCAATGGGGGCCCCTGAGGTGTCCGAAGCCTGCGGCAAATCACCCCATTTGCTCCCGCCCTCCCATGCCTGGCGGCCCTGGTCTGATCTGTCATTTCTCACGAGCCCCTAGTACATTGGGTCTCATTCTCATCCCATTGTCACTGGCCAAAATCACAAGCTACTGCACTGAAACCAATAGGCATGATTCTCCTTTCCATGTAGATGAGGGGTAGCTCTTCTGAAGGGAATGGAGTTATGTTGGTTTAAATTGGGAAGAATTCCACTGAAGTTTCAACAGCCTAATCAGGAGTAATCTACTTACTTATTTGGTTCTATGTGAGAGGAGAACCCAACCCACTATTAAGAAATCAAATGCAATTTAATTTTGATAATTTTATTTTTAGGTTGTGACTTTAAATGAATCAAAAGGAGATAAGCACCCAGCTCCCATTGGCTTAGTCTCATTTGAAACTCCTGGTCTCAGTTTATACAGCACTGCAATCACTAAACTAGATGGGCTTCCTAGAAGAGCCGCTCAAATGCTAAATCAGGTGGGTAGATTGATTTATGGGGCAAGCAGTGAGAGTCATCTGTATTGACAATGGCGCAAATCATAGCCAAGTCTAGTTCCACTGTACATCCAAGGTCAAAAATACTCATTCAAAAATGTAAAATAGAGTCCTCAGCTGATTTATACATCATAGCACCACTGAGAATCCTGGGTCTATTTCTCTTTAGACACAAATTGGCGACAATCCAGGAAGTCAATGTGGCCGTCCATCTATTTACCCCAGTTGAAGATCTAGTCCATCATGGTAGAATCTGATAAAATAACAGTAACTATTTAGTTTACCTAAATAGTCAAGCTCTGAAGCTGGAGGATTCTTTGTTCACTGGAGATGACTTCTTTTTCTGACACCAAAGCATAAGGCAGTAAAGAATGCCCATGAGTGTAGGTGAGATAATATTAAGATTGCTGGTCTGCCAGATCCTGGGACTGGATGACAGGCAATGGATTATTTGATAACTTCCCTGTTCTGTTCATTCCCTCTGAGGTATCCTGCATTGGCTACTGTCGGAAGACAGGATACTGGTCTAGATGGACCATTGGTCTGACCCAGTATGGCCATTCTTATGTTCTTACCGTCTTAGTGTAAAACAAGAGTTATTCCTTGAAGTTCAATCTATTAAGGTACCAAAGAGCTTAAGAGGTGGCTTGAACATGGCCTATAGAGGTCAGATTTTTATAGGGATTTAGGTGCGTAAAGATGCAGATAGACATGTAGTGCAGTTTTAAAAATCACCTCACTGCCATTGACTTAAATGGGAGATAAGCACATAACTTGCCTAGGCACTTTTGAGCATCCCAACAAGTGCCTATCTTCATTTTTAGATGCCTAAATACCTTTAACAATCTGGCCCTAAGTACCTGCAAAAGGAGAAGATTCCTGACAGTCGAGGGGTCCTTAATCTAGCAGACAAAAGCAGAATGAGATCCAATTCAGCCTTGAAATAAGAAGCAATGTTTTCACCATGGAGGTAATTAACCATTAGAACAACTTGTCAATGGTATGGTGAGTTCTCCATCACCTAAAGTCTTTAAATAATGACTGGATGTTTCCTTCAAAAGAGATGCTGTAGCTAAGAAAGAAATTATGGGTTTGCTGAGGGAATCATTGGGTGAAATTCCCTGCTTGAGGTTATACAGGCGGTTAGAAGAGATGATCATAATGGTGCCTTCTGGCTTTAAAATCTATGAATCCCTGAAGTCAGTGAGCCTGATTCTCCCCTCACTCACACCAATGTAAACCAAGAGTAACTAGACTGGAATGAGTGGGCTGAATCCCCTCTCAAACACCTGGTGTAAATCTTCCCCTTTCTGTGCCTCAGTTTCCCATCTGTAAAAGGGGGATAATGATCCTGGCCTCCTTGGTAAAGTGCTTTGAAATCTACTGATTTAAAGCACCACATAAGAGGTAAGTATTATTTTTGTTCTGTGGCCGGCAAAAGAATATGTCTCATTGTGCTCTGTTGTTCAGTCAACCCTTTTTGGGACAAGGTCCAAGAATATTGGAGGGAGATTTGACACAAAGCACGAGCATGTGAAAGTTGTTCAGAATTTGGTGCAGAGGAACTCTATGAAGGTAGGTGTACGAGTTCACAAAACCCACATGGGGACATAGGAATTTGAGGACTGGTACTTGAGTTATTTATTTAATGGCTCCACAAGCAATGCACTCAAAGTTCCTGAGAAAGTCTGTGGATTTCTCTGAAGATCATGTCCCAAGGCTGCCTCTTAGCAGATCAAATAAGCCTCCCAGAGGCAAATACTTTTATTTTGCCTGAACAGAGCAATTAAGAAGACAGTAGCATACAAGATATAGATTGGTTACTTTCAATTATAGGAATATAAAGGGATATGCAAACAATGTATGAAGGATAGCTGATGGTTAACTCCATTAGGGCAGGCTGAGAGCTAGAGCCTTTTGACAAGTTTCAAAGAGTGTGTGTTAGAGAAACAGCATTATTGTCTGCTTTGTAATAATAATAATTAATAATATTGGTTTTCTCTCCATGTTCAGAGATCAGTTTCCTCTACATCTGATGTGATATCATTTAGCCCCTCCCCCCAATTCTGGATACATCCACATATCCAACACAGTGAGTATGTTTTGAAAATTCTTTGAATATCTTCCCAGAATATGTAGGATTTACACAAGTTTAATTGAAATGAGAATGTTTTCTTGTTATTATTATTCCTAACATTCAAATTAATACTAGTTTAGATTCCTTGAACACAACAAATTTTGCTTTCTGATTTTCTTTTCATTGTTTGTGCTGGGGGGGTTTAAGCTAGGATTTTCACCAGAGTCTAAAGGAGTTAGGTGAACAAATTCCACTGAAATGCAATGTATGTGGGTGCCCAATTCCCTCAGGGTTCTTTGAGAATGCCAACCTGTGCTTCTGCACTGTGCTCACACTACAATATAAAAGCAGGTTAGACAATTTCTCTTGTGTTTATAGTCAGTTTCGGATCAGTTTCACCTTCTTTCTGTCTTGTGGAATAATTGTAGGTTTGTAAATAATGCAGACTCTACACTTTCCAAAATAAAACAGTCTTCCCCCCTTATTTACTACAAATCAGATCTGATGTCTTCAGAGAGAAAAAATAAGTTTTTTTTCCAAGAAGAAAAGAAAAGAAAGAATGAAAAAGCTCTGCAGTCAGCACATTTCAGAAAGAAGGACACAGAGTCCATTCCATGCTGTGTAACATCAACGTAATTATTTATTAAGTTCACGTCAGTTACACTTTTGAAAACATACTAAAGACAGTGCAGTTTGCAGAGGGGCTCATTAAACTGAAGAAAATGGGGTCACGCTTTGTATTAGAGCACTATTTATAAAAGCTTTGTAAATAGGCTTGGATGGCTTAGATTTTTATCTGGAAATGTCAATAAATCCTATTTCACCATACACACATAAAATAATGACAAAATATTTTCATTAATAATAATTGAAATTGATAAGTAGGGAAAGTAAGGCAGATGTTGCTTGACAACTTTTCAGCATGTATGGTCATTGAATAATTATTGCCTGATGGTGCCCCATACTCCCACCCCCATTGTCTGTCCCTGCCATAAGTTCTCACCCTGTGGAAATTTAATTGATAAAAATAAAATAAAAAAATTTAAAACTCCTACTTCTCCTCAATTGTGCAAAAATTCAAAAATAAAGCTTAAAAATAAACATTGTAATCCATTGAAATTATTTAAAAAATGAATTTTTCCAAGCCTTCTTATAAGCTATTAATAGATTGCAAATACATTAGAGACATGAGCAGTATACGCTCCAGATCGTTATAAGCGCACCATTAGAAAGCTTTACAAATGATAATAAGACATGGTTGTAAGCAACATATTTTGAGAGGTGGAATCAATACAAATTCCTCAAGCATTTATTAAAAGATCAATTATTTATTAATTGAAACTTATTATAAAGTATGACCAAAATGAGAGGTGAATGGAGTCTGGAAGTCTGTGGTACCATCACCATTACCAATGGTTGAGAGGAGGTATATGTCAAATACTAGGGTATCACCATCATCATCATCATTAACAGCAACGACAATGGACTGTCCTTTTGTTGCTAGAGTCAAGGGCCCAAGCTGCCCACTAGAGGCTGGGCCCTTCCTTTAAGATGTCTTGAAGCAGAGATCCAAAACCAGAGGCACCTCTAGATCAATAGTCTCTTGTGAAAATATAGGCCAGGACTCTTTAGTGCTGTTTTAGGCTTGGGGTGAGGAGTGTGTTCTAACAGCTCAGAAAAAGGAACTGGGAATCTGGATGCCTGGGATCTCTTTCCAGCTCTGGTAGCCCATCTCTGTCTAATGCCCTGAGCTGATCACGTACTTAGGGTTCGCAACTCCCACTGAGAGTTAAATGTCCACTACACCATACAAAATGTGTTCAGAATCCTGAGATATATGTGATGGCTCAGTTTGTTGTCTGTCAACAATGACTTGTCTCTAACAAAATCACCTGTGTATTTCTTTCTCTTCCCTTCATAGTCTCATGGCAGGTACACCACCTGGCCCCAATGGTGAAGGGAAATCAAACCAATGTGAAGGAATTTATTCTGCTTGGGTTCCCTGGCTCTCGTTATTTGCAGATCTCACTCTTCATGCTATTCCTGTTCATGTACCTCCTCACACTCACAGGAAACATCACCATCATATCCTTAGTGGGGACCCACCATCACCTCCGCACTCCTATGTACTATTTCCTCTGCAATCTGTCCTTCCTGGAGATCTGGCTCACCACAGCTAATATCCCCAAAACTCTTACCAATCTTGTGTCCCAAAGCAAAACCATCTCCTTCCTCAGCTGCTTCCTGCAGATGTACTTTGTTTTCTCTCTAGGCTGCACTGAATTTCTACTCCTGGCTGTCATGGCCTATGATCGCTATTTGGCCATATGCCACCCATTGCGCTATAGCTCCATCATGAACAGCACCTTGTTCCACTCAGCTGGCCATTGGCTCATGGGTAGGTGGCTTTCTGACTATTTCTGTGCCAGCATTTCTGATCACCAGGTTGTCCTTCTGGTGGTCCCTAGAGTCATCAACCATTTCTTCTGTGACATAGATGGCTTGGATAAGCTCTCCTGCACAGACACGCGCCTCTTTGAGATGGTGTACATTACTATCTGCTTTATTGTCATCCTGGGCTCCTGTTCAGTCACCCTGGTCTCCTACATTTACATCAATCTCCACCATCCTGAGATATCCCATCTGCCCAAGGAAGTACAGAAAAAGGCCTTTTCCACTTGGCTCTGCCCATCTCACCGTTGTTGTGGTTATATTGTACGGCTCTGCCATCTTCCTGTAAACGTCGAGCCTTCTAAACAGAACGCACTGGACATGAACAAAATTGTCTCTGTCTTCAATACTGACTTAGTGACACCATTGCTTAACCCTTTCATTTACACTCTAAGGATATAAAGAAGTCAAGGACATCTTGAGAAAGGCTTTCAGTAATAGGACATGATCTTATTGTGCAATGGTCTGGATATCATTGATTTAGGCAGCCAATGATAATGTGAAATCAAGTGAACCATCAAAGCATATGACGAATATTAAATAAATCCTTTGAGATATCTAAATAAAATCAAATAACAATAATAATAATGAAGAATTTGGCTTAGAATTTGGAAAATATATTACTGGAACTGAGTCTCTTTTACAATAAGACAACTTTCAATTCTTTGGCAGTGTAAACGTGCCTTAAAATGGGTGTGACTGTAATTTACAAGCTCTTAAAGACCTCTTTTCCACTGCTGGAATGATGGGAAGAGGTCTTCTTTTTAAATGAGGATCAGGCTCTCGTTCTTTGTGTATGGAAACAACCTGATATGATATATTCTCCATTTTACCCAGAGCTCCACAAGCATTCAAATCACATTGCTTACAATCCAGAAAATGTTGATAAGACTCTCTGAAAACTTGGAGAAGACTTGGACATGACTGGAAAGCTGTGATAATACTTTATCGCATCTGTCAACACAATGATGCAAATTACACAGCTTCTTATTATTTTTCACATGATTTGACATCTTTCTAGCTCTATTACAACATTTTGACAAGGATCTATGGTCCAGAAGCCAAAGGCATTTAGATGTTAAAGTCAGTCTGGGACTTTTCCAGGGAGTCTAAAGGAATTAAGGCACCAAGACCTCATTCAATTTTGATGGAGTTGTGGGCCTAACTCTCTTAGACACCTTTAAAAATTGCAACCTAAACAACAATAAAATATAATCATGGGTCTAGGTGTGGATATTATGAATGTGATGTTGACAATTTGTGTTTTAACAGCTTATAAAGCTTAACCTTTTTAATCTGAATGTCTATTGCCATTAAATAATTGCCTGGCCACTTCTCCTCCCACCCCCACCCCTATAATTTCCCATAACTGTGAAAATTAAAATAAAAAAAAAATACTTAAAAGTAAACATTGATATTACCCATCGAATTCTGCCAAGCCAATGTATATATTTTACCCACTCAGGGTAAAATTTAAGTCCGTGGTGCTACTCATGTGAGTAAGATCATTAGCTACTATAGTGTGGCCTGGGAGATTTTCTACTTTCTCCTACAATGTTTTTATACTATGGATTTCATGTTGTCTTAAATAGACCATTGTTTGGTTAATCATCTAGCACAATGGGGTCCTGGTCAACGAATGCATGATTGGGACTCCCCGGCAAAGCTGGGTTTGTCACTTCGAAATAGTTGCTGGGATTTTCAAAGAGGCATCCAATTCCCATTGAAAATCACCATCCAGTTAGTCAGCCCCTTTGGAAATCCCTTTTGAGAAGCTGAATAAACCTTTTCCCATCTGAAGGATGATCCTTCTCTGGTCTGACTTGTTATTGACATAGCAGGTTCAAAGACAGATTGGGTCCTGCTCTAATCCTATCCTACGCCAAACTGGTGAACAAGTGTGAATAGGGAACAAGGGGTTAGGCAGTGGGCTAGAAGTGAGTGTGCCTATGGGTGGGACTCCTGCCATCCAACCCTTAGTCCATAAATTGAGTACACTGGAAACAATCCCTATGCATTGGATCACTCCTGCTCCATTGAAGAAATAAATGAAAATTCTCTCCTGAGGTCAATGGATGGAGAGCTATGTTTCGAAAGGAATTTAGGTGCCTAAAGTTGTGCACGGACACTTAGTCACCTAACTTCCATCGCAATCAATGAGAGTTAGGTGTCTAAATGCCTTTGAGGAACTGAGCCTTAATGGGATTTTCAAAAGTGCCTATTCAAATTAGCCACCTACTATCCAATGGGAATTAGGCACCTCATCAGTTTAGGTGCTTTGGAAAATCCCACTAGGCTGCATCTTTATGTTCCTAAACACCTTTGGAAATCTGTCCTAAGTGTTAACAAGATCAAAGTGTGAGTGAGCACCTCGAGGTCTGGTTTCTGTTGCTCCTGCAGAGGATGTCTGGTGCATGAAGAGGTAATGACAGATGCTTTGTGCTTTATTTTATTTTCCTGTGTTTCAAGACAGTGAAACACTTTCAAACTCAATTGACTCAGGGAAACAAATCTTCTGAAAAAGGAAAGGGTTTTTTTAGCACTTATTTTAAGAAAGTAAATGTAAAGCATCTTTAAGAAGGAAATGCAATGTCTACTAGATTGCACCCCAGAGCAAGAAAATGAAAAACTGTCATCTACAGTCCCTGATTTCCCAGGTCAAATTGGGCCAGATCCCTAGCAGGTGTAAACTAGCATTGCTCAATTCAAATCAGTGCTGATTTACAGAAGGTGAGCATCCAGGCCATGTGGTTTGACCACAGTTGTGATTCTCTCAGCTCCTCTGAAAATCAGACACATACTGTGTACACATGGGACAAGATTCTGGTCAGTGGAGTTATACCTGTGTCAAACCAGTGCAAGTGAGTGGATGATCTGACTCTGATGCTCTGTTTTGTGTTAGATCCACTGATTTTTAGGGAGAATTTTCCACTGAACTAACAGCGGGGAAAGGAGACTATAAAATGGCTCCAATTATGCCAGCATGAGTTTGAGGGAGAGAGGGTGGGGGTGGGAGATATTTACCTGGAGTCACACAAACCAAAAACATAGAAGTGAATCAGAAATGCAGGTCAAGAACCTCAAAGGTATTTAGGTACCTAATTCCCACTGATTTCAATGGGAATTAAGTGCCTAAATAGCTTGAAGATCTGGGCCATAGTTCGTAAATAGTTATCTTGTGTAAGCTACATCCAGTTAAAAACAGTGGAGCTTCACTCTGTTTACTCAAGTTATAGCAAGTGAAATCCAATAGTCTTGAAGCAAAGTTCAGAATCTGGCTCTAAATCCATTGATTTAAGAGAGATAACTCTAGATTTACATTGAGGTAACTGAGGTCAGAATTCAGACTTTATTCCATTGTCTTTAGTGGGGCGACTCTGTGTTTACACTGGGATAACTGAGATCAGAAACTGGCCACCAACCCTGATTAGAATGAAGTACATTGGGTCACCTTGAAAATGTGACAGCTTTGACTTACATAAATACATAAATGTAGTTGTGTCGGTCCCAAGATATCAGAGTGACAAGGTGGGTGAGGTAATATCTTCTATTGGACCAACTTCTATTGGTGAGAGAGACAAGCTTTGGAGACACACAGAGCTCTTCTTCAGGTCTAAGAAAGAAAGAAGAAAAGAAAAAGAAAGAAAGAAATTGCTTCGCCAGCCTTTATCTGTTATATTTAGGCTTTTTGGCCATAGACTCTCTTTAGTTTCATCTTAAGCACAGAGACTGGCATTTTGTTGGTCCTTAGCAGATGACTGACAGTAACAATCTTCTGTAATTTGGGGAGTGAAGAGCTTAACACGTTTTCATATTTGGGCCTACAAATTTATTCTCATTGTGAGCTCCACTGTAAAAAGTTTTGGAAAGTTCCACAGACGCGACAATAACTTATCGTAACAAATGTTGATGGAAAAAGATACGACGGAAAGGCTGAATTTGTCCAAACAGAAAGGTGTCCTGATATAACTCCAGGACTGTGTTAAGATCATACCTGGTAATTAAGACAGTGTGAGTTTGATAATTCAGTGAACCAAAATGGTTGCACCACAAACTAGGCCTAACTGGTGGACAAAAAAAAAAAGGTGGATTGTCCTAATTCTGAGCAATGTCCGGACTAGTTCTAGATGGAGAGAGGAAGCCAGATGACAATGCCACTAGCTCCAGTTAAATCCCAAATACAACCTGAGATAGGAGATTCTCTCTCTCCTTGTGATGTGTCCTTTTTTCTTCCCTCACCTTATTTCTTCTCTTTCCTATCCTTGTTCTTTTCCTTCCTGTCTAATGAGATTCTGGCTTAGCTGGCCCAGATTGTATCTTTTCCAACACGATTGTAGACTTGTGAAGGGGAAACTAACAGCAATGCCCAAAATAGCCTGATCCTCACACAAGTTGGTCAAGTATCAGAGGGCCTTTCTACACTGGTGTAAGGCAGGAGGCAGGCAGCAGAAAGGGGAGGAAGCCGGCAATCACTCTCTGTGCATTAGAGAGAGGGAAAGGAGGGAATCCAGGGGGAGAAGAGAAGCCCTGGGATCCTGGCTCAAAACGAAGGGTGTACCCAGAAGGGTGCTGGAGTGGAAGCCTGAGAGAGGCAAAGTAGAAAAGGCTCAGGGAAATGGCAGAAAGGTTTAGGACAGAGTAGACCTTGCCTGCTGATGAGAGGATCCCTGAGCAGGAACCTGGAGTAGAGGGCAGGCCAGGGTTCCCCTACCAGCCCTGGGGGAAGTGGCATTGCCTTGGATTGCAATTTTGAGGGATTTAAGAAATCAAAATCCCCCTGTACTGACTCTTGTTGACTCTTGTCCTCAGCAAGGACAAGTGCAAAGTCCTGCACTTAGGATGGAAGAATCCCATTCACTGTTACAGACTAGGGACTGAATGGCTAGGCAGCAGTTCTGCAGAAAAGAAAAACGCTAGAGACATAGCCACATCTACCAACGATCCCCCAGCTGACTGCGCCATAGCGCAATATAGAACATCACCGCGCGCTGGAAATGACCTCCCGTGCAGGCCACTAGTCACCTCTCACGCCCCACCAACGAAACACCAACCTAAATCAAGCCACGCCCGCCCGCTCACAGCTAAAACCACACTCTCGGAAGTCCCACCAGCCCTCCCCTACCAACACACACACACACTACCATCCCAACACAGCTCTCACCACCCTCCAGGTGGGAAAAGTTATCATATTCCATCTCCTAACCTTCTCGATCGCTGACACTAGACATTACTCCAATCTAGTGTCAATCAGGTACTCAGCGAGAACCCAGTCTAGCCATCCGTCTTGGACACCCCTACTCAGGTAGTTGAAAGCGATATACAATCTCTCCTCATTCTCCCTTCTGCAGACTCAATAATCCAAATTCCCTGAGAATCTCCCATACAGTCAGGCGCCTCCAGCCCCTAATTTGCACTTGCTCACGCTGGACTCTCTTCCAATTTCACATCCTCTTGTATGTGGGGCCCAAAACTGGACACAGTACCCCAGATGAGGCCTCACAAATGTGAATAGAGGGATGATCACATCCCTCGATCTGCCTGGCAATGCCCTACTTATACAGCCCAAATATGCCATTTACCTTCTCTTGGCAAGAAGGGACAGCTGTGACCTCATACCACTTCTCGTCCACTGTAAACCCTAGGC
>NC_133781.1:711760-725325 GCF_003597395.2 Chelonoidis abingdonii | reverse complement strand
CTCCATCCCCCTGTCTTTCTTTCCCCGCCCCCCACCCCACCCTTCTCATCCCAGCCCTGCTCTCGGCCCGATTTTGTGCTGTTCTCTGGCCTGTGTTATCCCGCAGCTCCGCCTACAGACAGAGACATAACACATATATAACACATACACTGGCCTTCGCGTCTCTCCCTCTACTGCGCCCTTGGATCCCTTCTTGCTTTCCTCCTACGCGCCCCTTTCACCCTTTTGTTTGCCCCTGCTCTCCTATTTCTTCGGTTGTTTTGCGCCCTTGTCTGCCTTGCCTTTGGGTTACCCTACACCCACCACAGCACCCCCCTGCTGGCAGCCCACCCGTCTGTCGTCCCGCCTACACTTCTGCTTCTGTCCTCTTTAGCTGTTCATCCCATGCTTCTTTCTCTGTGTTTCCTTCCTCTTGGGTTTGGTTTGGCCGGCTCTCAAACCGGCTGGGTGCCCCACCCGTAGGGTCTACGGCCTGGGGTGTACTTCTTCAAAATCTATATACTACTACCCTTCTTAGACATACACTTCTCTTACTTCCTCCTACTCCATTTACCTCGGGCTCCCTCCACTATGAACACACCGACTCTTCCCTCGGGTTTTTCCACCAACACTCCTCTACACCGACCACACACACACACATACATCACACACGCCCCGCGACAACGGTTTTTTCGACTTGCCCGCTCCTCCGATTGATAGAAATAGAGACACATAAACAGACATATACAGACTGGCGTCCACGGCTCCGGTCCCCCGCTGGTGTCACCTCCGCTGTCGCTCCACTGCCCTCGCGGGGACCGCTTAACGCGGTAGCCGGCCCGCGCGCGCGCGCGCGCCTGCCTTTCTCAAGACCACCTCGCACCCGACACACATATTTCCCCTGCTGCGCCGGCGACCTCCGCATCCCCAGTCCCCTTGGCTCCACCTGCATCTTTCCTTCTTTCCGCACCCTTGGCGCCGCTTCCCACCCGGCGCGCCTGCGTGCGCCCCACATATCCCCCTGTCCCCTCCTTCCTGCTGCGCACGCGTTTTATGTGACCTCCGCACGATGGGCACTGACTTCTGGGACTTTCGTCCCCTCCCGTGGACCGTTCGGGGTGGTCCCTCCTTTGTGCCTCTCGTGTCTTTTGTCCCTTTACCCCCTGCCTAACGAGCAGATACAGAGAACACTATACCTTCAATCCCGCTCCGACATACATACACACCCCGGAGCACAGACTTCCGTTGCCCTTTTGCTACATGTGTTCCCTTTCCTTCTTAGGCCGTCCCACGTTTTCACAAGACCCCACCCTCTCACTGGCCACTCACACCGATAAGACAGAAGACACTATATCATACCTCCTGGGCCTTTCCCGTGACCCCGCTGCCGCTTTTCCTCTTCGCTGTTTTTAGTTCGTTTCCCTCGTCCCCTGGTGGGACCTGTGCTGCATCCTTCTGGTCCCCCGGCGCACCTCCACTACCACCCCCTCCCCTGCCCCTTATCCTCTTTTCCCTTTCTCCTTTGTTCCTCTTCTGCTCTTTCCTACACAGAAATCCGAACCTCCAGCATGCGCTTGCCCTTCCGGCCCGCCTCTTTCCTTCAATGGCATGCCTTAGCCCCGCTGTTCTTCTTTTCACTCTCGCTGGTACCCGCCTTTTCCTTCTCCGTACGCCCTAGAGCCTCTGCCCGCTCTGCTGCCATCTGTGACCCCTTGCCTTACTGTGCCGCCCCTGCCCGCCCTCTGTCGTTCCGCTGGTGCTGGGCCTGGCCCCTAGAACATAACTTACAGACACACAACTTACCCCCGTTTTATGTCTCCGTTGCACAATTTCCTGTGGCCTCTCCGCCCTTTCCGCTGCGCGCTCCCTCTCCTCTTCCCCTGTATTGCCCCTGCGATTATCTCCTCCATCCCGTGCTGCTCCCCTTCTCACCCTCCTTGCTATTGGGTTGCGCTCCTTCTCCTCCCCCTGACTCTCCTCACCTCCCTACTCCTCCCCGTCTCCGGCTCACGCTCTTCCGCGGGCCGGCGATACCACGCCTTCTCTCAACACATAGACACGCTCCCCCTGATTGTGGTCGCTTGTTGTATCTGCCCGCTCTTTCCCCGTCCCTCACGCGCCAGTGTCCCTGTGGTTCTTCGCTGCCCTCTCTCCCTCCCGTACCCGCCTCTTGCACCCACCTGTTACCACCCTCCTCTACAGCCCTGCCACCCAGCGGTGAACCGCGCATGTCGCCCCTTTTTGGGGCCCTTCACACGTTTCTCCCGTCGCGACTGCTGTTTTTTTCTTTTTCTACATCCGCCGCCTGGACCTGCTGGCTCCACCGTTGTTTTGGGCCATTTTCTCCGCTCCGCTCTCTCCCTGCCACTTTGGCCCCCTCCTCCGTTGGGTCTCCTCCTCAGGGTGCCTGCTCTCCCCAGCACTATCCAGTTACTTCCCCCTTCCTGCTCTTTCTTTCTTCTTCCCTCCCCCCTCTTCTCTTTCATCTGGGCCCACTCAACCCCCATCGCGGTCTGCCTGCTTGACACCCAAATTCAAAGGCCGCTGCGGACTCTGGCCCCTTCTGTCCCTCGCCGCTAATTTGTCCTCTTCCCCTACTCTCAGTCCTTCTCGTGCCTTTTTCTTCCACCCCCCTCTATTACCTCTCTGTACGCCTTTCTTGGACTTGATCCACTGTTCCCGTCAGCTCGAGTTTTCTCCTACACTCCACCCTCCCTTGGCGCCCCCGGTGGTACATCCCTACGCTCGGGCTCTCTTCACACAGGCCTTTCGGCTATGCCCGGCGCCCTTGCGCCCGCTCCCCTCCAGGTCTCCTCTCTCCCCAGGGGTCCGTTCCCCCACAAATGGGCCGGGGCAACTACCCCCGGCCACTCCCCTACCCCCTGGGCTCCCTTCTGCCTGGTCTCCTCCTCCCTCCTTCTTTCTTGCTTCATCCATCCCCCCCGCTTCATTGTCCCCACCCCTTACAGACATGGGGTTCCGCGGGTTCCCCAGATGCTCCTCGCCCGCCGGCGGTGCTCCCTCCCGACGCTACAGGCCCTTGCCCCTCTATGGCACGCCGCCGGTTTTTCCCTCCCTTTTCTCCCCTCTCTCCTGGTAGGGACCCAACTTTCCCGCTGTTTTTTTCCTCCCTTTCTTCGGTCCTTACCCTCTCCCCCTTTACCTGTAGCTGGCGTTCTGGGCCCTGCCCTCCCGTTTTTGACGCCCCCGTGCTCTCCTCGACCCCCCCCGTTCGCTGCTTTAACTGTCCCCTCAACCCCTCCCCTACCTCCCTTTGGGCCTCTCGCCCTTCGTAATCCCTTGACCCGCGCACCCCTTGCGCCTCGCTGGACTTTCCAATCCATGGGCACTACTGGCTCCTCGTGTTCCTTCTTCTCCCCGTGCTTTTGTTCTCTTCGCTTCCTACCCTGTCCGCGTTAGAAGACACAGCCCGTGCTCCCTGCACTTTCATTCCGCCCTCCCACCCGTCGCCCGTAGATGCTGGCGACACATGCCCCCGCTGCACCTTCCCCCTTCGCGGCCCGCATCGGCCCGCTGGTGGCCCGCACGCGTACCCCCTTGCCCTCCCCCGGGATCCCCCCAGGTCTGCCCGTCCGGACTTTGCATCCGCCCTACAGCACCTGCTCTGCCTCACAACCTCCCCCTGTTGTGCACCGTTTCCTTCACGCGCCCTGGGACCTGGGCTCCTGCCGCGTCCCCCCTCGGCTGCGCTTCTTCCCGCGTTTCGGCGCAGTTTCGGTCCCAACCTCCTCTTGGCTGGCGCCCACCTGCGCCCCCGCGCTGTGCCCCGTGCGCCCGCCCGTCAGATAGAGACACAGGCAGCCCGTGCCGCCTGCTCTCTTCTGTCCCTGATCCCCTGCTTTTCCCATCCCGTCTGTGTCCACCTGGGCGTCCTTCTTCCTGCCTCCCCGACACTATAACATAGCAGCCCGCCCGACCCTGTCACCGTTACCCCCTCTCACCCTCTTCTCCCATTTTTCCCTGGTTGCTTTCTTTTCCTCCTCCCTCCGTACGGGCTGGTTGCGCCCTGGGCCACTTTTTCCTGCCCTGTCCCTCTCTTTCTCCTCCCCATTCCCCTCCTTGCCATCCGCTCCGTGCGTGCCCCCTCGCCCTGCCCTCCATTACTTCACTCTCCTGGTTTGCCGCGTCTCCCTGCCTCCTCCGCCTCCCTCCATTGCCTCTCCTTTCTTTCGGCCACGCCCCTGCACTCCTTCCCTGTAGTGTTCGTTCTGGTGCATTTTTTTTTCCACAACTCCCCCCTTTTTCCCTCTGCCAGTGGTGGTTACCTCCCCAGCCCACTTTCTGTCGGCGCCTCTGTCTTTTCCCGTACCACTTTTCTCATGGGGTTGGTAGCGCTTTGCTTTTCCCTTGCCCCTGGCCCCCCGCTTGCCCACAGCGCGGGCCACGCGCCCTTCTGGCTGCCACAGTGGGTGGCGCCCACAGGAGCCCTGTGGCCCCACCCCCCCGCGGTCCAAGGCTCCGGGCAGGCCGTTCCTCAAAGCCTAGCCCCAGGGCTTCCGCGCAGCTGCCTGGCCGCCGAGAGGCCAGACGGCTTGTGCCTAGCTCCCACATAGGGAGACTCCTGCTGCCCTGCGACCGACGCCAAGGACATGGCCGTACCTGCGGAGCCTGGACAGCCGACCAGGGCGCTGGAAGACCCCCTAGGTCCGGCCTGTAGAAAAGGGAACCACCGAGGAGCTGCCCCAGTTTACCCCTCCGCTCAGTAATCCTGAGGACCCATGTGTGGGATGCCTGGCAGAAGATGGCGCCGAGACAGATGGCGGGGTGGAGGTTGGAAGTAGCGGGGGCAGCCGACCCTAGTCTGGCTGCAAGCACACTCAGAGCCAATGTAGTGTGTTGTGGCCAGGATCCCCCACTGACACAGATGCAGTAGGTGCCTGCCGCGTTAGGTAGCCCCGGGCGGGACGCAGAGGAGTGGCAGGCTGCGTCCCCCTGGAAACCCCACTCACGGGTGGCAGTCTCCCCCTCAACGCCAAACTACCCGACACTCAGCCCTCAGGCCCAGGAGCCTGGCCTTAAACTGAACTGTTTGCTCAGCCCCTGCCTGAGGGCCTGAGCCCTGAACTACTGTTGCTGTCCTGCCCTGACATAAGGCCCAGGCTTAACTTACTGACCTATTTGCTCAGCCCCAGCCTGAGGGCCTGGGCCCTGAACTATTGTTTGTTGCCCCACCCTGACCTAGGGCCGGGGCTTAAATTACTGAACTGGTTGCTCAGCCCCTGCCTGAGGGTCTAAGCCCTGAACTGTTGTTTGTTGCCCCATGTAGTGAGGCAGCCTGGCTCCCAGCCGCCCCAGAGAGGGATGAACCCCAATAGCAGATGTTTACAGACCTCTCAAAATGAAAGGAAAGTTTTTGTTTTAAAATGTCAAACAGAAATGAAGTGTTGTTATAGCCCTGTCACAGGGTCGTTGTATGGGTAAAATCCATTCGTTTGGGAGGAGCTCAGATAGCACATGAGGGCTGCAACCCAAAGACAGTGCTCTGCACTCCATTGTATTCCACAATATAGCTCCCAGGCTGGGATGTTTCAGCACTGAGCTGGACACATACATGAGTGGGATTTTCCAAAAGCCGCTAAGCTATTTAAGAGTCCAAGTCGCAATAACTCTAGCAATGAGAGTTATGCTGCTAAATCACGTAGGTGCTTTTGAAAATCCCACCCTAAGGGCCAGATTTCCAATAACCTAGCACCCACAACTGACGACAGATTTTCCCAAAAAGCTCCGTTCCCATTTAGGCAATGAAAAGAGCCAGTTTTTCAAAAACTTCCATCAGCCAGCAACTCTTGAATGGCACTTAGAGACAGATATTTGACACAGCTCATCACCTACCATGCTGAACTGTTTTGAAAACATGGTCCTTAGTTTCTGCCCTCCCTTGGCCATTAGCCCTCAGTTCGTGTGAACTAGCTGCTCTCTTTCTTCCCCTGCTCTGCCTCTCCATCCTGGCCTGAGCATTCAGGCCTAAATATACACATTATCCATTCACCAGCTCCCTCAGCTCTATGGGAAGGAAGGGGAAAGACATATTCATCCTCTCTGCCTGAGCCTGCAGACAGCTTGAGACAATAAATCTGAGAGACAGGAGTTGCCCTGAGAATTACCAATACCACAACGCTTGACTGAGTCTGCACAGAGCCAGAGACAATCGTGCTCAGAGGGGACATCTGCCTTGAGTGTAATCGACGCAGCAACATCTGCCTGAATCTGCAGAGAGCCCGAGACAGTAGCTCGTAGCGGAGAGAACTGCACCATTTATCTTAATGGAGTGTTGGACCCACTGGTTATGGGCGGACCCCACCACCCCCACCTCAGCAGGGAACATTGTGCTGCATTACAAGAGTGTTCTATAAATGGGAGATGACTGTATCTACGTCAATAGTTAATGACTGAGGCATCAGTAGGTGCCGCTCCTGAATATGCAGCTTTGTAGGGGTGATCAAACCTCTTGTTGTGCGTGCACTGCAAATGGCTTCCTCTCTGCAGCTCTCTCCATGCAGCTCTTAACAGCCATCACAGCCGAGGGAGTCAGTTGATTGTCAATGTGGTGACAGAGTAAACAAGCAATCCCACTCCCAGCTGCCCATCAGGGCTGCCAAGAGGAGGGTTTGGGATCCCAGTGACAATTTTTTTTGCCCTCTACACACCCAGCAAAGGCGGAACTACAACGCTAAAAACAGGGCTGACAAGGGACAGGAGGAAGCTGGAGGAGAGATGGGCTCCTAGGACCCCTTCTGGACCACCAGCCGGGGATTTGAACTGGCTTCCCCCCCTACCCCCCGTCAGCCCTTGCTACCATGCAAATGCCAGGATAGGGCCTGAAGCCGCTTCTTAGATGTAACAGAGAAAAGAGACAACGCGGATCTCCCTCGCCTGCTCACCAATCTACTCCCCATACGAAATACAATTTCTTCTTCTGACGTTTGTATTTCAATGTTTATCTATGTTACAGGGCGCTATGTGTTGATAAGCATTCATGCATAAGTAAATAAAATTAGTTTACACATAGGGCTGTGTTTTCATGAAGTTTTTGCCATATAAATCTTCCTTTGTGACATTAAAAACACATTTGCAAAGAATATACACAACTGCTGCGTGGACCTCAGTGATGTTCAGATGGTGACAGGACAGGTTGTAGGGACAGATGAGTAGAAAAGTTTTATTCACTAAGGAGTATTCAAATAGATACAACTTGAGTAAGACTCAATTCTTGCACCCCAACTCTGTAACCATGAACTCATGAGATGAAAATTAGGGTTTTACCTTGAGGGGGTACTATTTGTGGCATCCAGCCCCACTAGTTTCAGGATGGAGAACACCGGAAATAGGACCCTTCTCCTTCTTTCCAGTCAGTCTGAGAGAGGACAATGGGCCAAAAGGGACAATTAGTAGTATGTATATTCACAGCTGTGATTTCATGCCCTACAAGATCACAGCCCCTTATTGTGCTTGCTAGGGCTTGCACACAGAATATTGAAGTGACCTGACTGAAGAGAACTGCGGCACAAGAGAAGTGAGATAATTTTCCCAGGCCCCAGAGCAGATAACTATGGCAGCAAGGGCACAAATCTCTACATTGTAGTGCTGATCCAGCAGCCTTGCTGCCTCAGGCTGGGGAAGAAGAGAACATGTGCTGCTGTACTGTCTAAATGTTGCAGCATGTCTGAATCAGGTCAGCTGATTAGACCTTACCATCGTATACTGTACTGGATGATTGATTATGTACTGAGAAAGGAGCAGCTACAATTATATAATGGGATCAGATGTAAGCAGGAACCTACGGGGGATACAAAGGAGCAGCCATACTATAAAAAGACCTTTAGGTGGCTGCAGAAAACAAGAGGATAAAAAAGAGCAGCTATGGGGCTAGATTCTCAGATCCAGTAAAATTGATGATGTAATTCTGTTAATTTCACTGGGACTACACCAATTTCCCACAGCTGGGGATCTGGACATTGCTCAATGGAGCTATGGCTGATTCCCAGCAGCTGGGGCTCTGTTCACTGATTCAATGGAGCTACATCAATTTAACCAATGTCAATCAGGTCCGTTATCTTCAGTGGAGCAACCTTATTTTACACTACGGGAGAATGTAGCCCATAGTGTTTGAGTGGGAAGCAAAAGGAAAAGTTGATAAATGGGCTGTTATACTGCAAAGTAAGCAGTATGGCAATATGTGCCAAGAATGAGTCATGGATAGCTAGTCCATGAAATAAAGGAAGGTTATTGGCAAACGATCCAGGCATTATAATGGACCATCATTGCTCGGAAGTCCAACTATGCTTATCATGATGTGAACCATTTCCTCGCAGAGAACTCATCTTAGGCTGTTTCACTAAATGCAATTACATTTGGGAAAAAACAATTTGATTCACGCTGGGCATTACTAAGAACAAAACTTTGGAGAATAATCGGTGATCGGGTTGAGTTTAAAAAAATTTGGACTCGACTGTACTTATGCAAATCCTTGAATTGGACAGGGAATAACAAACTCCAGCAGGTTTTGCAATAAGAAAGTGGATAGACTTATTCTTCCCTCAAAACACCGGTATAATTCAGGTCAGGCGATGTGGAACAGCTTTCCTTAGAAAACTTACTAATGGAAAGACTTCCTTCTGGGAAATAGGTGCGGACAATATACTGTACTCTGATGCATAAATGAATGGTTATATAGACTATGCCAGAATGTTTACATTAATTGATGTGCGTACACAAACAAATGTGCATGTTTATCCTTCTGAACAAACCACTGTCCTACTCTGCCTGGTTTCAGATGTTCTGAAGTTTGCTCTTTTACACTTGGTAGAACAGGTTTTCTTGAGCTCGGTGATGGCCCAGTACTCCCCAAGTCACAACAACCTTGGCACCTGGCACCAGAAAGGCTGGGATTCCCAGTAAGCAGAGGGAACTAAGCACCCAAATTACAGTTGGATGTGGGTGCCTATCTCCCATAGGCTCCTTTGAAAATCTCAACAGACTTCATATCTTGTCAAGGATAAATGTCCAATATTAAAGTCTCAGCTATGCAGTTACCATGTTTTTCAGACTGAGAAGAGGGACTCACTTCAGACATGTTTTTCAACAGCTGCTTACTCCCTCCAACCTTGAACACTTGGTCATGCATGCTTTTTCTGTATGTTCAGTTTTTTTGGGTGAGTCTCTGTGCAGGTAAAGCTGGGGGAGGAGCTGTTCTTGAGTGCAGTGATGGAGGAAATACCATGAGAGGAAATCAAAGATCTTAGAAGCATCTAAGACACACAAGTTTCGTGTCCACATTTCATTTGGGAACCACGCAAAGACACTTCAAGCAGAGCTGGACAATAAAGCCATGATAAAAGTCCCCTCTCAAACTTTCTGCTTCTAACATCACAGGAATTTTTTCAGGCCAAGTGTTGTGAAATCCTAGAGTGACACTGGGCAAGAAGAAAACCCAGACAAGAGATCGTTAATAAAATCAGTTAAGATTGCAGGTAATTGTCATAGTTCTGTTGAGATCTGAGCTAGGTTATTCCAGGTGGTCTAAAGAAATTAGGCACTGATCTGCCAAGGGAGTTGGGAGCTAAATTTCCTGTGGCCGTTCTGAAAATCAACCAACCTAAATTATGCTAATTCTGCATCACAACTTTCCCGAAAGGCCTCTTCACCTCTTTATTCCTCAGACTGTAGATGATGGGGCTTGAACATTGGACCGGTGAATGGCCGATGTACATCAGAGACAGAGCTTTATGGAAGCCTGGGGACACACCTCCACTGATGGTGTCATGGTACATGACAGTAAGGGTCCCGTAAACTACAGACTCACACCAGCAGGTGAGAGGCGCAGGCTGGCAAAAGCCTTCTGCCCTACCCAGCAGAGGAGGCGATTTGCAGGATAGCCGAGAGGATAGAATGTAAGACACAATTATGAAGAGGAAAGGGACCAGGCTTATCAGAGAGGCAGGAGCCAGAATGGTCATTTCCTTCCAGAGGGCTTTTTTGCGCAGGATTAATTTTGAAAACAGCTCCTCCTATGTCACAGAAGAAATTATTAATTTCTTTTGGGCCACAGAAGTTTTGCTGGGGCACCGTCCCACTACTAAAGCTGAGGTGAGAAACCGTTATCCAGGGATACGAGGTACCAAGAAGGCAGACTCTGAGTTCATCATACCACTTATAGCTGAAGTGGGTTGCGTATGGCTAAGTAAACGGTCATAGCCCATCACTGCAAGAAGGAAGCACTCTTATAGAAGCTTAACAGCTCACAAAGAAAAATACTACTGTGTGATTACAGTCCCCGAAGGAGATTGTCCTATCTCTAACCAGGAAACCAGCCAGCAACCTGGGGGAAATGACTGAGGTGTAGCAGGTCCTCCAGGAAAAGGACAAGTTCCCCAGGAAGAAGTACATGGGGGTGTGAAGCTGCTGATCGGCCACAACTAGCGCAACATATGAGGAGGTTCCCAGCCCTAGGTCAGAATGTAGATCACCAGAAACAGCCACAAAAAAGCAGAATCTGAGCTTCATTCAGGTTCCCAAAATCCCAGAGAGGATGAACTTGGTGATGGAATGTTTCATTTTCCATTTCCACGTCTGCCTATGTATTCTCTGGAATGGAAAGAAAGGAAGGAAAAGAAGATTAATCAAACGCAGAAAGATCCTCCTTCCCCAAATCTGCAACTATTTCCGTTAGTTTTCTCACTCAATTTTTTTGTCTTCCCCCTCCCTCTCCCCTTTCTGCTGCAAAGACATGTACTCTGTATCTAAGAGTGGCCTTGAAACTTGTGACACTGGAGCTAAATTGAATTACAGCAGGGAACTGGCTGTTACAATCAGAAAACTAACTGCTGACATTACATTTTACAGCTATTAACACATTAGGTTACACAAAGTGTTAAACATGGAGTAACAATGGTTCATTCAGGCCTGAGCAGAAGGGTTTTATCGACACTCGTGGTCTTCCATTTTCCCGAGTTACCTAGATTTATGCCTAGTGACACCAACAATATTTTTTTTTCACCTGGCCTGATGCAATATTGTAGTTGTTACAACAGCTACAAATACATCCATTAACATGACCCAGAACTTCATGGAAGGGTACTTTTCGGTTAACTCTGTAAAGGAAAAAAAACAATGGAGTTATGCATCTGCAAACCCTAGAGTAACCTACCTATAATTTTATCAGCAACATGGAATAATACATATGGGTAAGACTCTCATTCCACACCCATTTAAAGCCTGCTTCCTTTGCACAGCTGCATTGGCATAATGGACCCATAGGAGAACTGGTCAAAAAAATTATTCTATGGAAATTTGGTAGTTTTCAGCAAAACACTTGAAAAGAGGGATTTTGGCCACAAAAGGCAATTGCAGTGCCTCATGGGATATGTAGTTTGCTCCTCATGTCCCCATTCTCATCAAAGGGCTGGGATCCCCATCTGGACTACATCTCCCATAATGCAGCAGGAATGGGGACTCCATATTGCACAGATTCTCCTTTACTAAAATGGGGGACCATGATGCATTATGGGAGGTGTAGTGCAACTGTGGATGCATGTTACAAATGAGAATGCAGACACAAGACTCAAATTACAACTCCCAGGTGGCACTGCATCCCCCATTAAAAGTATTTTCATGTAAAAAAGGAAATTTTACATTGAACACAGACACATTTTTTAAAATTAAAAAAAATACTCAAAACTCCAATATCCTGTTGAAAAATAGTTGAATGAAAATGTTCAGCCCAGATTTTAGTATGAATGAGATTTTGGTCTACAGGACTAGATGCTTTAGCTTCAGTTCAATGGGTCAGAACACAATACATGAGCTTATCTACAAGATAGGAACTTTTAGAAAAATGCCTGCATGGAAATGAGTCTAGCACTGCCCTGCAGGATCCCAGACCTGGGCTCATTTTAGCTTCAGAGGACGCAGGAGCCATAATCCCATTTCTTTGTTCAGGGTGCTTTCCTCCCAGCCCCAAACAAAACATACCCTCTGATCTAGCTGCAGAAGTGTTCCTGCTAACAGAAGCTGTGATGTTGAGGCATGAGCAGCTGAGATAATAACCAGTGATCAGAGCTTTGCAGATGAGAGTATGCAGATACAGAGACAAAAATCTGCTCTCTCTCAAACTGTCAACCACCCTACTCAAGTAAATTGGGTTACAAGGAATGCAAGTTAGTGCATATACAGAATGAGCATAATAAAATGTATATAGATCCACATAAATAATATGGTGCAATGTTTCTTTGGCCCCAATGTGATGGACTAGATGGGAAGCTCAGTCTATTGATCTTAACAAGGAGAAAGTTAATAGGTGACTTGATGACGGTCTGTAAGTAAATGGTGAGGAAATTTCTGACCAAAGAAGAATTTTTAGTCTGGCAGAAAAAGATCCATTGGATGGAAACTCAAGCTAGAAATAAGTTACATTTTTTTTTAACAGAGTAGCCTATATGATGGTGAGATTAAGAAATAAGTAGAGGTTAGATTTTCAGTCTGTTAGCCCAAGTGTAGAGGAAGATGGGAACATGAAATTGCTAGTGTGAGAAAGTCAGAGATAAGTTGGAGACCGAGTGGTATGGGAAAGTAAGAGTTTTCAAAGACATTGATCAGGACTATGTTTCAGTTATAATAGGTTTAAGCAAGGTTTTTAATCAGTGTTTTTGAGAATTGTTAAGAATATTTTATTAAAATGCTACATATATTTATAGTATGGGAAGGATATTGGTGCAGATGCTAATTTAGATAATGTGTAATGTAAACAGCCGATAAGGAGGTGGTGGATATATAATTATAGTAAAGGACAGTTTAATGTTAATTAGAATTATAATATAGTATAAAAGTAGTAATCTTCCTAGATTGTAGAGATCTGCAATTAACATCTAAAAGGTACTATCAGTCTCTTCTCAGTAAACTGATCACCCATTGATATCCCCTTCCATTTTTGAGTGTAAGTGTAATTGTAGGATTGTGTAAGTGGTAATTGCATGCCTGTTTGCTTAACTAATCATTTTTCTTTTTAATAAAGATTGGTTGTATCGGCCAAAGTGTTGCCTGGGTGGTCCTCTACTAAATAAATTTTCTGTAACCTACCTAGAGGCTCGAACCTGCAAACTAAGTTGGGTTTTATTTCATCCTTACCTTTAACTATTTAATATTAATTGGGGCATTTCAACATAAAGGCTACAGCAGTGAGTGTAATTAACCATCAGAACACCTTATTAGGAGATGCATTGGATAATCCATCATTTGGCGTCTTTAAATCAAGACTGGCTGTTTCTTTCGAAAAGATCCACTATTACTCAAAAACAAGATATGGGCTTGATGCAAGAATCATTGGGTGAAATTCTCTGGCCTGTTTAATGCAGGAGCTCAGACAAAATGATCATAACGGTCCCTTCTAGCTTTGATATCTACGAATCTGTGACCTAATTTGTCTCTTGTATCCCTAACATCAATTATGCTATGATAGTTCACTGAGAGTCAGTATGATCCAGGGGGATTGATCAGTGCTCTGAAATTCTGCCAGGCAGGGATCTGTTCCTGGCTTTGCCACTGGCTGGGTTCATGGTCTTGAGGATGTC